>NW_027495819.1:0-209960 GCF_021521415.1 Bidens hawaiensis | reverse complement strand
GGGATTAGGATACAGCAAGGTACCTCCACCTTACAATGACAACTATGTTCAGCTCCCTGTCACCAAAGAACAGGAAGGAAAGGTACAGGACATGAAGTACAGTAAACATGATAAGAATGACGTATCTGATCATGTGAGTGCATCCACCTCAGGAGTGAACGATACTAACGTGTTTACTTCATGTGCAAAGAAAGTAATTGTTGAGGATTAGACTGATGAGGATGATGAAGCTTGTGTTTCGTTTAATAAAGACTTTAATTCTGATGTTACTTTGAAACTACCTGCTTTGAATTCTGTTATTCCGACTGTTTGTGGTGGGCTCTGTTTTAAAGAGCAATGATTCTTGTGTGGTTGATTCAGTTGAAACTTTAAATTCTGAAAAATGTGGTTTCAAATAAAATTGAAAAATCTAAAAAATTCAACAAGTATCTACAACCTAAATTTGTTAAAGAGGGATGCTTTAATGACAAACAAGGTGATAAGTTTCACAATGTGAAACATGGTTCTCGCAAGTTTAAACAAACTGGTCCACACAACCAGTCCAGACAAGGAGTTGCCCAAAATGATTTTTACATAAAGTGACAAACTTGTTTTAAACTGTGGCACTCCTGGTCATATTGCCAGAAATTGTCCACGTCATCCATATGTTCCATATTATGGATTTTATCAGAGGAATATGCCCTATATGCCTCACAATTCATACAGGCAAAGATTTTGGCATCATACGGCTAATCCCTCTGACGGTAATTGGAACCGAAACAAACCTGGCAGGTCTAGTCCTCATCAGACCAAGCCTAACATGTCTCGGAAAAGGGGTGGAAACCATGTTTCTACTTAAAATATTAACTCGATTTCTAAACCTCGGCCTTTCGGGAGAACAAATTCGTTTGTCCCTTCTACACGCAAACCAGAGACTAAACCATCCATTCGTACAAACAACAGTAAATCTTACAATGGTAAATATAAATGGATGCTTAAGTCTCCGGTAAAGAAGGCTTCTTCTTCCATGTTAGATAATCGAGAAGATATGTCATGGCAGCCTGTAACTAGTATAGATGAGTCAGGTGTACCCAGTGTCACTATAGACTGGATGCCAAAATCTAACTAATCCCGCACTTTGTGCAGGAGCAGCTATGGAGAATGTCATCAGACCGTGGTATGTTTATAGTGGCTATTCCAGGCACATGACAGGACACATTTCCTAGCTACACGACATTCAAACTTTTAACGGTGGGTATGTGTCCTTTGCGGGTGGAGAAAAGGAAAGATCACACAGAAGGGTACTGTAAGTAACGGTGTTCTAAAATTTGAAAATGTTAATTTCGTTCCTGAATTGAAGCACAGTTTTCTGAGCGTGTCACAAATCTATGACAAAGGGTTTTCAACTCATTTTACTAAAAAGGAGTGTTTGATTTTGAAACCTGGTATTATCATATACCAGAAGACTAGAATCTTGTTAGAGCACAGAGAAAGGACAATGCTTACGTGCTCGACATGAACAAAAACGTTCCTGATGAAATAACCTGTTTGCTCAAAAAAGTGTCTGAGCATAATGCGATGCTTTGACATCGTCGTCTTGGTCATGCAAATATGAAAAATCTAAACCGACTTGCTAAGAATGATTTGGTACGTGGATTACCCGTTAAGGATTTTGTTACCATTGAAAAGTGTGTGGCTTGTGCTCTGGGCAAGCATCATCGTAAATCTCACAAGCCAAAACTGATCAACACCATCTCCTTAGTTCTTCAGCTATTAAATATGGATCTTTTTGTTCCGGTTCATGTCTTAAGTCTCTCTCGCAGTTCTTATTGTTTGGTTATCACTGATGATTACTTACACTTCACTTGGGTGTTTTTCTTGTCCAATAAGAGTGAAACTGCAGAGCTAATCAAGAGATTCGTGGTGCTTATTGAAAATCAGTTGAATTTGAAGCTGAAAGTTATTCGTTGTGACAATGGTACGGAATTCAAGAATGCATCATTGAATCATTTTTGTTCTGAGAGGGGAGTGCTTCGTCAGTACAGTTCAGCTCGGACTCCTCAACAAAATGGTGTGGCTGAAAGGAGAAACAGGACTCTTATCGAGGCGGCAAGGACCATGTTGTGTGATTCTAAGCAGCCATTATTTTTCTGGGCAGAAGCTATTAATGCGGCATGTTATGTTCAAAATCGGGTAATAATCAACAAATCACAAATGAAGACTCCTTATGAGATTGTCTATGGACATAAGCCTACTGTCGCGCACTTCAAGGCTTTTGGTTGCCCATGCACTCTACTGAACCTCGAGTATACTCCGAAATTTGGGGCCAAAGCTGATGATTGCTACTTTGTTGGTTATGCGGGCCATACTGCTTATAGGGTCTACAACAAGTTTACCAAACAGATTCTAGAATCTTATGATGTTCGTTGGTTGGAAGAAAACGAAACTGATGCTCGTGTTGGTCCGGACTGGTTATTCGATTATAATGAACTCTTCAAACCGTTCAATGTGTTTCCGGTCATCAACACAGAACCTTTAGGCAGCACTACAGTGGATGCTCAGAAAGATGACTCACATGCAATATCCCACATCTCTCCACTTCTGGATGACGACATCCCAAAACCAGTTATTGACGACAAACCTGCATCCGTCTCTCAGCCGATAGCAGTTCCGGAAAATGAATGTTCGCCAAGTTCGCCAAAAGATACCACGACAGTTGAGGGGGAGAGTCCTATTCGTCTGATTTTTGGGAGCACACTATTTCCCGATGTCATTCCAAATGAATTTGTCGCCAGCACTTCGTATTCACATAGTACAGTGACCTCCGGATGGAAGAACCCCCTTGCTGACACTGACCTGACCTAGTCAAACTTGAATTCTCCCAGTGATGTTTCCGATTAATCACTTCCTTCAAGAATTCAGAATGATCATCCAATTGAGAACGTCATAGGTCCTCTTGAAATGGGCGTGTCTACCAGAAGTCAGACTGGGAATATGTTTGTTTTCCTGTTTCATATCTCAGATAGAGCCAAAGACAGTAGACATGGCCCTCCAGGAACCCAGTTGGGTAGACGCTATGCATGAAGAGTTAAATCAGTTTGACAAGTTGAAAGTTTGGAAATTGGTTGAGTTACCGGAGGGAAAGAAAGCACTTGATACGAGATGGGTGTTCCGGAACAAGCAAGATGACACCGGGGTTATTGTTCGAAACAAGGCTCGATTAGTAGTTCATGGTTTTCGTCAAGTTTAAGGGTTGGATTACACTAAGGTTTATGCTCCGGTGGCAAGACTTGAAGCCATCAGAATTTTTCTGGCCTTCGCTTCATTTATGGGGTTCACAATGAATCAAATGGACGTTAAGACCGCTTTTCTGTATGGCGAAGTCAAGGAAGAGATATATGTGAATCAGCCACCGGGTTTTATTGATTCAAAGAAGCCAAATCATGTTTACAAATTAGACAAGGCATTGTATGGGCTTCATCAGGCTCCTCGAGCATAGTATGCTACATTGACTGCACATCTTCTAGATCATGGCTACAAGCGAGGAACCATTGATCAAACTCTCTTCCGCAAATTTTTTAGAAAAGATTTGATCTTAGTCCAGATCTATGTAGACGACATTATCTTTAGATCCACCAGTGCTGAATTGTGTGCAGAATTTGAAGAAGTTATGAAGAAAAGTTTTGAGATGAGTTCGTTGGGTGAGATGACAACATTTTTGGGGTTACAGGTTCGCCAAAGTTCCGCGGGAATTTTGCGGCATCAAGGAAAGTATGTTGAGGATATGCTCGCAAAGTTTGAGTTTCAAGACTCCAAGAGTGCTAACACTCCAATGGCAGAAAGACCTTTACTGTCATCTGATCCGGAAGGGAGTCCCGTAGATCAAACATACTATCGATCAATGATCGGGTCTCTAAGGTACCTCACTGCCAGCCGACCCGATATCATGTTTGCAGTCTGTCAGTGTACTCGTTTTCAGGCTAATCCTAAACTCTCTCATTTAATTGCTGTCAAACATATTTTTAGATATCTGAAGGGACAACCGAAGTTAGGTCATTGGTATCCCAAACAATCAGAATTTGATTTTTTTGATTTTGTTGATAGCAATTATGGTGGAGATGACATTGAATGGAAATCTACATCTGCCGGATGTCAGTTCTTAGGAGATCGTCTCATTTCATGGCAGTGTAAGAAACAACAGATGGTGTCCACCTCGACTGCTGAAGCGGAGTATGTTGCTGCATCAGCCTGTTGCTCTCAGGTTATCTGGATGCAAAATCAACTGTTGGATTACGGTTTGGAATTTCTTGATACTCCAATTTTTTGTGATAATGATGCTGCCATTGCAATTGTTAAGAATCCCGTTCAGCATTCTAAAACCAAGCACATTGACATTAAAATTCATTTTATCCGTGACTGTTACGACCGGAAGCTAATTCATCTTGAACAGGTCCACACCGATAATAATGTGGCGAACCTAATTACGAAGCCGGTCGGAACAGCCAGATTCAATGTGCTTGTAGGGTTTCTCAAGATGCTGCATTTTGAAGACTGAGTACTTTTAAGGTTTAAATTGTGTACATAAATTTTTTTTGTGTCATAATTTCTGTACAAATTTAGGGGGAGAAAAAGAAAAATACAAAAAGAGTGTGCGTGTGTGTGTGTGTGCGCGCTTATTTAAAAAAAATTCAAAAATTTTTGTTCTCTTGCTTAAAATCATGCCGGTTACTCAAGTTCAACGGACATATTTCATATGTTTGGTCCTGTCATCAATTCTTGACTCACGGGATAGCCATTAACCTTAGGACTGAAAGTGACCGGGGGCAACTGAACATACATAAAAAAAACTTAATTTTTGGTTTAACTATCGGTTTAAGTTCTTTCACTGAAAATCATGTCGGCCACTTAAAGTTTGATGGACACATTTTATTATGTGTTTGGTCCTATTGTCTACCTGTAGACACATAGGATAGCCATTCAACTAAAAACTGAAGGCAGCTGGGGTGATTGGATTTAAATCGTTTTTGGAATATCATCTAGGAAATGATATTATTATTCAGCTAAAAGCTTTTCAGTTAGCTTAAAGTTTTTCAAATGAAAATTGATCCAACCTTTGAGAAATGATAGATAAATTGATTTTGAGTGCCTAACGTGTGAAGTTATTAGGCTAAAAAGTTTTTGATTAGTTATTGATGTGTGTGGAAGCTTTTCATGATACGTAAAAGTTGAAGTGATATAAACTAACTCTGCTAAACTTATTGTGGAGAGTCATTTTGAAAATTTTTGCATGTCCCTAGACACATCTCTCCGAATGATAGGCAGAAAAGCATTTACCGAGTTATACACGAGCCCGCTAGTATCTTGATCACCAAAAAGGTTATATTTCATATAAAAAACTTATCATTATTTAATTCATCATTAAATTGTTTTCTAAAAGCTTAAAGGGGTCTCAGGGAATTACAGGGGTGGGGCACTCAAATAAGTCCTAAACACCCTGAATGTAAGGCTTGTAAGTCCGGATGACATGTAAGTCCAACGTTCAACGTTAAAGCTTAAAATCATTTTGTATAGAGAAAAATACCTTGATCAAGTACTAAGGGGTTAGAGTCAAATTGGGGTGATCTGGGAAAGCCAAGTACGCCTTGAGAATAGATAAGGGGCATTAGAGGTCCATAAGTGATGTCCATGTAATTTTTATGCCTAATCGAATCTAATCATATCACTATCGCAATGAAATTCATGAAAATTACCTACTATCAACCTTTTCATTATGTCACAATAATGCTGAAAATGAATTATTGTGAAAGTACCTTAATCAATATGATCTCATGTTCGGATCTTTTCAAGGTGGTTTTTTTTAAATAGTTGAAATTTGATCCCAATATACTTTGATTTTCTAAAGACTGGATAAGAAAATTTTGTTTTAGTTTAGTTTTATTTTAGTTTTATTTTTATTTTTCTATTCTCATCTACTTTCATTTATTTTATTTTTGCCTCATGTTTACTCATGTCTAAACAAAGCTCTTAAGAGATCATTTTTCACATAAGTCGGGATACTTTTCAAAGTGTGCTGAGATATTTTTTAAAGAGTAACCATTCTTGGTTAGAGTTCTCGGTTAAACATGATTTCTGAGTTCTCGGCTCTATCATTTTTGGTCCTTGTTGCTTGTGATGATGATGTTCTCTGCTGCTTGTTCTCGGCCAGATTTGAGAGTTCTTTGCCTTCAGTGAACAGTTCTCTGCCACATGTTTTCGGAAATCAAGGTTTTCGGTCTGGTCTGATGTGACCAGGTTGTCTATAAAGGCACTCATTAATCTTGAAAAATTCAACTTCTCTTATCTTCTACAATCTTCTCTCACTCTAACCATCAAATCATTCACCTATCTTGCTGCTTCACTTCTTTTCTTGTCTGCTTGAGATTCTCAAGAAAAATTTCTTTAAATAGGTAAGAAACTCTATTATGGTTGAGAGATTGTTAGAGATTATTTGATTTTGATTCATCATTCAACTAGTTTGTTTGATCTATGTTGAAGTTACTGATAGTTGGTTTTAGTCTTGATTGTAATTACAGGTTTGGTCATTAATGATGATTGGCGGCATGTTGAAGATGATGAACAATGCTCTGAGGTTTTTGGCATGGACTGACCAGATTCTTCTGATGAATCAGAGAGATCTTCGTTTTGAAGAGTTGTTAAAGCATTCTCGGTTAAACCTTGACAGAGGATTGGTTGGTCCTACCAAAGATACATCGTGCTTGACTTTTCTGAGTCAATCAAGTCTAACATTCGTTGCTATCCATGATAACGAACATCATGTTTATCTATTTCATATGGAAAGTAGCATGACCAGTGCCGACTCCAAGCCAGGTTTTTAAATTAAGACGCTAAATATGACACTAAACCTCCAAGTGTCTATTTCGAAGCCACAGTATATACACCGAATGGCCTAAATAAAAGTATTGATGGACGATGATTATCTACAGCCAAAGCAGTTTTGATCAAGCAATAAACCAAGGGGGAGAATGTTGGGCTATATTTTTGGTTTATGCTTGTAGGTTGGGCTTAGATAGGGTATATTATGTAAGCCGAGAACTTTAGTGGTTCTCGGTGGGCATTGGGCTTTTGTTGGGCTAGTATGTTAGTTCCCTATATATATAGAATGCATTGTTTAGGGTTAGGAGTTAGTTCACGAGTTCTTGGCTGTCTAAGGGTTTTCATTGACGAGTATTGTATTAATAGTGCTTAAGCACCCGACGTTAATATTAACGTGTGTTTTCAAGCCATTCTTGTGTTCGACGTGTTTGTGTTTTATTCGTGTTCTTGAATCATCTAGTGTTGGAATTCCGCACCAACACCTAGATTGTTGATATCATAATTGTAGTGATCTAGATTCGGGACTTACATGTTGGGACCAGGATCTTTGATCCTCGAAGATCAACCATCTGTGGCGACTGTTTCTAGGACTAAGGATCCTCAGTTGTTCAAGGATTCTCAACAGTCAATTTCAATTATATTATAATCTATTTTTTTTTTTTTTGCAGATAAACCACATGCTTACTGGAATCCCTATTCTTGCGGATGAGATATTTACTTGGTCTTCCCTTTTTGTCCACGCTCCAAAACGGTCAAGTTGAAGGAGTAAATGAACGTGGCCGGATTAGTAGGAGTTTAGTTAGTAGCCGTTGTAAATTTGTGTATAGCTGATCACGGCACTTGTTACACAACACTCTAGCACTGAGAATTCATAGCAAACACTTGTATTCACGATCAGCTATTATTCCACCGTTTGTAATCCTTTCGAGTTTAATATAATTGGTAGTGATAGTTTTCACTACCCGAGGTTTTTGTGCCGGCGGGATACTAGTTACCAAGGGCTTTTCCTCGTATAAATCTTTGCGCTCATTATCTATAACTGTTACTCTGATTGCCTTAATTCATACTAGAACCAATCCTCACATACGAATTTGGTTCATTGATCCTTGGCCCGATTTTTAACTAAAACAATTTGGTGCCCACCGTGGGGCCTTTGGTGCTTTAATCACAAAAAATCCTTACCACTCACTGAATGGCCTCTCAAGGAAAAGCTGTTCCCACAACCGCTACTTCGAGTATCCCAGCTCAAGTGACTTTGCCATCACTACCTGGCTCTACAAAGCCATAAATGCCAATAACTGTTGCCCAGAAGAAAGAGACTGCTGGTTTCTCCGGATCAAAATCCACTACTGTCTCCCAAACAGTAACTGCTAAAAATGATGTTTATGTTTTGTGTTCACAGATGAAAAACTATGTGGAGCAGCAGAATAAGACCAACCAAAGGATCCTCCACGAGATTGAGGAAATCAGGAGAACAAAAAAGGCCGTTGAAAACACAAGCCCCATTATGCCGAGGATGCTTGATTTCAGCACTCTGGATTTCCCAAATCAAAGGTGCCTAGCATCTACTTACCCTCAGCAAGGACCCTCGGACCTCTTCTAGAAGAGATTCTCTGACCAGTATTCACAAGGATCCTCTATCCTTCAACAAGGATCATTAGGTAAACCCTTAGGATCCTTCAATCACCATTTGTAAGGATCCTCAGCATTCCAATCTGGACCCTTAGGATTCCATCAAGGATCCTTCACCTAACAACTTCAAGGATCCTCAGTCTTTCAACCAGGATCCTTGGGTTTCCAAACAGAATCCATCATCCATCAGCATCCTCCTTATGGAATAGAACCTTTGAAGGAACCCCGGTCCAGGCCATTGGAGGTCCATGAAGGCGACTTCATACCCATGCAAACCGGTGCTCCTGCAGGACCAACTGTTGATGCTGAAACAATATATCCAGGACGCAGCTATGGAGCTAGACCTTTTGATCACAGAAAAGGTAACATTACGATAATCTATCTTTTGGCACTAACCATGCTAGTATGCAGGATACTGGGATCAACCAAACAATAGCCCGTGAGATACAAAAGCTCAAGGATATGATATCAAGTGTGCCAGGAGTCATCATACCTATTCCTGAATTACCAGCAGGAAGCCATAACATATCCAGGTTCACCCCACCGATTTGTGATACTGAGATACCAAAGTGCTTCACTGCCCCTAGTATGAAATAATATGATGGATCCATGGATCCTGAGGAACATGTGGCCTTATACTATGAGAGGATGGAAATTAATCCAATCCCAGAAAGATTGAAGGAAGCTTGCTTGTGTAAGGGCTTTGGCTCAACCCTCACTAGATACGCCCTTAAATGGCTGCTAAGCCTTCCTCCTTACTCTATTACTTCCTTTTCCCATTTGATCAATCTGTTTAATAGTCAATTTTCATGCACTAGATCCTTTGAAAAATTAACTAGTGATTTATATAGAGTTGTCCAACCTCGTGGGGAACCTCTTAGGCAGTTCCTTACAAGGTTTGGAAGAGAAGCCTTGGGAATCCCAAATTCGGATGTCCCGACAGCTGTTGATGCATTCAAAATGGGGTTACAAAAGGACTCTCCATTTTATCAAGATCTTGTGATGACCCCTTGCAGGAACTTAGATGAAGTCCGAAATAGAGCTTTAAGATTCATCAGGTTGGAGGAGGATCAAAGAATACAAGATCAACTGAGCACTCCTATGAAAAATGAATCTCAAGACAAGAAGCAAGGATCCTACTTTAGAAACAACAACTCTAAACCATACAACAAACCAAATGGCCAGAAAATCAATGTTGTAGAAGAGGAGGAGGACGATGAAGACTGTCCAAGAATATCTGATTATTGCTTCTCCGTAGATATGGGAGGAGTGATGCTTGCTGTTAGGAACTTGGGCGACAAAGCAAGATGGCCAAAGAAAAATGAGAAGGCACCACCCTCCAAAGAAAAATCAAAATGGTGTGCCTTTCACGAAGACTTCGGCCATATAGCAGAGGATTGCATAGCCTTGAGAAAGGAGATAAGCTACCTCCTTAGCAAGGGTCATCTTAAGGAGCTGTTCAGAAGAAAAAAGCACAGGAACCAGGATCCTGAACCAGTTCCGGAAAAGGCTGCTCCACCTCCCCCTGATGCTCAAATTATCAACATGATCTTTGGAGGATCCGATATATGCGGAACTTCTTATTCAGCTGCAAAGAAGTACGCCAAAGAATGCAAACTGGAGAATGGTGAAAGGCCAATCAAGACTTCTACAACGGCCGAGCAAAGAATTATATCCTTTGATGAGGATGATCGAGTCAATGTCCAGGATCCTTATCATGACGGTTTACTCATTACTTTATTTATTTCTAACCATTATGTTCGCAGGATACTCATTGATGGAGGGAGTTCAGTTAACATCATCCAATTGGAAGTACTCAGAAGGATGAATATCCCAGAATCGGAAATCGCCCCACGATCCTCAGTTCTTGTAGGATTCAGCGGGGAAACGAAGAATACATTGAGGGACATCAAGCTACCCATATATATAGAGGGAGTAAATTATATTCAAAAATTTTGTGTTATCAATTCCTTGTCTTGTTGCAATGTTTTACTTGGCAGGCCAAGGATACACGAAATGAAGGCAGTCCCCTCCACTTACCATCAACGTGTAAAGCTACCTACCCCATGAGGGATAGCAAAAATCGAAAGTGATCAGCAAGACGCTAAAGATTGGTACACTTCCTCAATGAAGTCTACAAAAAAGTTGAGGGAAGCATAGCAATTACAGAAAACAAGAAGAAATGCCATGGAGACTAGGAAACAAGACTCTAAAGGAGTAGTCTTGCACCCAGAGGATCCTGACAACAAAGTCCTAATAGGCATCGAGATACAAGACTCCATTGAGAAGGATCTAGTATCCTTCTTACAACAAACAAAGTCAGCCTTTGGGTGGAAGCATGAAGATATGACAGGTATTTCTAAAGACGTTATAGCCCATAAACTTGGAATTGATCCTTCTTTCAGGCCTATTCATCAAAAAAAAAAAGAAATTTGCTCCGGAAAGAAATGCAATCATCCAAGAAGAGGTACAGAAACTACTAAAGGCATGTATGATTAGGGAAGTAAAATATCTAAAATGGTTAGCCAATGTGGGTGTAGTTCAAAAGAAAAACGGAAAGTGGAGGTTTTGTGTCAATTTTACTGATTTAAATAAGGCATGTCCCAAGGATCCTTTCACTCTTCCCCACATTGACTCCATGGTGGATGCTACCGCAGAGCACGAAATGTTGTCCTTTATGGATGCTTCGTCAGGATTTCAACAAATCCAGATGGAACCATTTGATCAAGAGAATACATTATTTATAACCCCTACGGGCATATATTGTTATATTGCTATGTCGTTTGGTCTTAGAAATGCAGGTGCTACTTATCAAAGACTAGTCAATATGATGTTTAAGGAACAGTTGGGAGACATCATGGAAATCTACATCGATGACATGGTGGTATAGTCAAAGAAAGGCGGAGGACCACCTTCAGGATCTGGAAGTAGCATTCGACATCCTCGACAAATACAACATGAAACTAAATCCGGCTAAATGTGTATTTGGTGTCAAAGCCGGAAAATTCCTGGGTAACCAAAAGGGGGATAGAGGCGACTCCAGAGCAAATCCAAGCCATCGTAAACCTAAAATCTCCAAAAAATGTCAAAGAAGTATAAAGATTAACAGGAAGGGTGGCAGCACTTAACAGGTTGATATCAAAATCCTTAGAAAGATGTAAAGTTTTTTATGACATCCTGAGGAAAAACAAGAAATCCGAGTGGGCAGAGAAACATGAAGCCGCTCTCACCGCTTTAAAGGACTATTTATCCTCAGCCCCCGCTTTGATGAAGCCTGTGAATGGAGAACCATTGATCCTTTATCTAGCCATTTCCCTAACCGTCTTAAGTGCAGTCTTGGTAAAGGATCACGAAGGTAACCAACATCTTGTTTAATATGTAAGTAAAAGTCTCCTCGATACCGAGTCCAAGAAATGTCATTTGAAAAACTTATTCTTGCTCTAATCATGGCTTCAACTAAGTTAAGGCATTATTTTGAAACTCATACTATCGTTGTAAAAACTAATTATCCTATAAAAATGCCCTTA
Source organism: Bidens hawaiensis (assembly GCF_021521415.1). Taxonomy (NCBI): domain Eukaryota; kingdom Viridiplantae; phylum Streptophyta; class Magnoliopsida; order Asterales; family Asteraceae; genus Bidens; species Bidens hawaiensis. Next base: position 197,949 of record NW_027495819.1, on the reverse strand, counting down.
GAAAACCGGAAATTTCGAGTAGAATGGCCAAATGGGCTGTAAAACTAAGTGCATATGATATTCAATTTGAGCCTAGAAATGCAATTAACTCACAGGCACTAGCGGACTTTGTAGCTGATTTCAGTAGCGATTTAGAAGAGCAAGCCAATCTTGAAGTTCAACAGCTTAAAGAAACCAAGGATCATTGGACACTCTTCACTGATGGAGCCTCAAATGTCAAGGGAACATAATTGGGAATACTACTGAAATCGTCACAGGGGGACATACTACCCCATTCGATAGCTTGTGAATTCCAAGCCACTAATAACGAGGCAGAATATGAAGCACTCATTGCAGGTATACAACTAGCCAAAGGTATGAGAATCAATATCTTCAAATTTTTGTAGACTCATTATTAATTGCTAATCACTTTAATGGCTCATATGCAGTCAAAGGTGAGAAATTAGTTAAATATTTAGATATAGTAAAGGATCTTGCAGGATCCTTCGATTATTTTACAATTACGCAGGTACCAAGAGAAGAAAATGTTGGGGCCGACGCCTTAGCAAACCTAGCTTCAGCCTTAAAGCTTCCAGAGAACATAAAAATTCCTATCATCCGTGTTCTATCCCCTGCAATTGAGGAATGCCAAGCAATGGAGGTAGATGGGAATCTACACATGGATCTTAAGGATCATTCATCCTGGACTATCCCGATAATGAAATATATTCAAGATGGAGAAATCCCAAAACAAGAGAACCCCAAAGCTTTTAAAGCCAATGTATCCCAATATACTATTATACATAATATGCTATATAAGAAATCCCTTGCAGGTCCATATTTAAGGTGCATCGAAGGATCCGAGATCCAAGAAGTGCTGAAGGTCTTCTATGAAGGAGATTGTGGCAACCATACAGGGGGCAGAGCATTATCCTCTAGGATTCTAAGAAGCGGATACTTCTGGCCTACTATGAAAAAAAGGATGCTATAGAATACTCCAGGAAGTGTGATGCTTGTCAGAGGCACGACAACATTCTACATCAACCGGCAGAACCCTTATATCCTATCGTCTCTTCTTGGCCATTCATGAAATGGGGAATGGATATAGTGGGTAAGCTCCCTACATCTCCAGGGGGAAGAATCTTCATGTTAGCAATGACAGAATACTTCTCTAAATGGATCGAAGCTGACGCTTTCCCTCAAGTTAGGGAAAATTAAGTCTGTGGAAGAGCTTAGAAATCAAGCAAGATTCAGGATGGTAGCCTACCAACAAAAGATGGCTGGTGCATAAAACAAGAATATCAAAATTAGAATATTTGAAGTTGGAGATTTAGTCCTTCGAAAGGCGTTCCAGAATACAACTAACCCCGTTGAAGGGAAGTTAGCACCGAAATGGGAAGGCCCTTATTTGATTGAAGCTGAAGCTAGAAAGGGGGCATGCTCCCAAGGGCTTGGAATGCGATTCATCTAAAAAAGTATTTTTGTTAATCAGGATCCTGGATCCTAGTCAATTACCTCAGTCCATTACTTAGTAAAATTTTACTTTATGTTTATATACGTTATGTTATTTTCTTGTTTTGTCAAATATGTCAAGTTGCAGAAATGCCGAGCAATAGGGCCCTCAAGTGGAAAAAACGGGTTGGCCAACTCTCTCCTAAGTTTAATCGGCCTTGTCGCCAGGTTTATAAGGTCTTCACCTTATCTCCCGAATTAGGGTTTCCACACCCTCGCCTGGAGCGCACGATTATCCGGGTATGATTGGAGGCTGTGGGACCAGTACACTATACGTGGCTGAAAATTTCATGGCTAAAAATCATATCTTGGATCCTACAAATTAAATGGTAGACGTACCATATACACAAGTTAAGGTCAACGCCGGGGTAGGCTCGTCACTACGTACAATTGGGCCAACACCAAGGATCGGCTCATCGCTCGTATTTATTGGGCTTGTCCCCACGTTTTATTGGGTTTGTCCCCATGTTTTGCTGGGTTTGTCCCCAAAATAGTTAGGTTTGAATCCAGCTTTGCTAACTATTATGTTCTCTTTTGATAATTTATTTTAGCAGGTAAATATCATGAAGAGAAAAGTTCTAAGGATTGAGAATCCTCTATCCTAGTGACACAACTTTTAAAGCAGAAATCAAAAGAAGTTATATTATTATAAGCAAGATAAAAAGGTGATCCGAGCTTCACCAGCAAAATGTGGACCATCCACCCGGATCAAGCTACATCAAAGTTATCACATGTTCAAGCGGAAATTTAAAAGACAAAGGCGGTTAAGGCTTCATCCCCATAAAGCTAAGGATCCCTCCACCCTAACCACCTTTGATAGTGTCTTAAGGATCACGGATCCTGAGGATTACAAATACTATTGTTCACAAAAAAAAAACCAACAAAAAACCATTTAAACTTCATAAAAAATTGGCTCCGGCCTTGTCTTTATATCCTTCATCGCCCATTGTCATCACCTACTCCTTTGCTTCACCTCCGTCACCATCACCAGCACCCTTGACCTCCAAAGCATCCTCTTTTGTACCACTAGTCCCAGCATCCTCATCTCCCTCGTCGCCTCCATATCCTCACCTTCATCACCAAACCCGGCAATGTTTTCTTCCATAAAGCCACATTCCAATTGGACCAGTCAAAGGCAACGTCTTCGGCCTCTTCAGCAATCTTGATCCTGGCCGTTAATACTGCCTTGCTAGCCCACACCTTGGCCTGCTCGGCGACCTCAACCACTTGCTCTTGAGCCCGGATGTCAGCGAGAGCCAGCTTATCCTCTAGGGTACCCTTCTCAGTCTGAAGTTCCATGATCAGCTTATCCTTTAGGGATATCCCGGCGTGATACTTGGCTATCTCCCTCTCGGTTTTGGCCACGTTTTCATCATACAGAGCCTTGAAGCTGGCCACGGCCTGCAGAGAAAAAGCGAGTTAATAAAATAGTCAAACTGTCTGTACTTGTAGACAAAGGATCCTTACCTTCGAAAGCTGATCGAACACATCCTGGGCACTATGGACTTCCATGACAGGGTCACTTTTTCTCCTCATGCTGGCCTTGGAACGAGTAGTCATGGTTTTTGAAGGTGCAAGGCTAGAAGGTTTCTTCTCAGAGGAGCGAGAAAAGATGAGTCTATCAACATCCTCCAATTGTAATTGACCCAGCAAATTCTTGGAAGGTTTGGATGATGACTTCTGTGCACCTGCCCAAAATAAAAATAAAAAAGATAAGTTTCTTATAGTCTAATGTTTTTCTTTATTTTCATTGATAATCAATGAATCTATTCTAACTTACTTGACATTGTTTCTGAGGAACTGGTAGTATTCTTGTCTGAATCGCTTACCTCTTCAGCAACTGTCTTGAAGGTCCTGTCAAAAGGATCCAGCGACAGGAACACCTTCGCCTTTTCAACACCGTCTGGATCGGCAGCAAGATCTGAGAAGTTGGACACTGCAGAAGAAACAACAAACCTATAGTCAGACAGAAAACAAAATAAGGATCACCTGTCCTCTGGATCCTCTATCCTACCCCTCAGGATCCAGCGAGATGGTAATAAATTCCCATTTGGGATAGTGCCTCTTAAAATGAAAAAGAACTAGTTCTTCCAACTTTGGTCGTTGTAAGTAGTCTTGTTGATCGGTAGAGGCTGAAAGGATTTACTTTTAAAGAGAAATCTGCTAGAGCCATGGGTTACGAGGCTATACAGGTAAGAAAGGGCTAGAAGATTGAAATCAAGATCTTGCTCTACAATCAGTCTCTCAAGGGTATGCAAAGTCCTCCACATCATAGGCATGGCTTGGATATAGCTTAGACCGGTGAAGGAAAACAAAGTAGTTGTAAGGTCGGGAAAAGGATAGAAAAAGCCGAGAAGGAATGGGAGTGCCGGAAAGGAAACCCAATCGGAAGAAATGCAATCGCTCTTTAATCGGGAGTCATATGCTCTAAACATTTTTCCTTCAGGGAAACAGTCGGAGATGCTCTGGATTTCTTCATTGGTGAATTTGCAAATCTCAGGAACTGGATCTTTAAGAAGATGTTGGGTTTGAAGTTCAGGAACAATGTCCTTAGGGCTCGAACTAAAGGAAGCTTTCTGGTTTCTTCTAGGCATTGTGATGGAAGGATGAGAAAGGTAAAGGAGATAATAGAAAAAGAAATAAGGATACCTGATGGTTATGCTAGAATTACGCTTATAATCCGATGAAGAAGGAAGATATAAGGGTTTGAGTCTAATAAGTAGGCGCAATTATTTGGTGGCAGGCGACAGTCACATCTACTCTTAATCGACGGTTACGGTGCACTTTTCTCGGGATAAACATGACAGCTGTTCCCCATTCACACCTATCATGTTTAGGGGCAATTGTTGGGACCATGATCTTTGATCCTCGAAGATCAACCATCTGTGGCGACTATTTCTAGGACTAAGGATCCTCAGTGGTTCAAGGATTCTCAATAGTTAATTTTAGTTATATTCTAATCTATTTTTTTGCAGATAAACCACGTGCTTATTGGAATCCGTATTCTTGCGGATGAGATATTTACCTGGTCTTCCCTTTTCGTCCAGCCTCCAAAACGGTCAAGCTGAAGGAGTAAACGAACGTGGCTGGATTAGTAGGAGTTTAGTTAGTAGCCGTTGTAAATTTGTGTATTTAATCAACAAACTATAGCTGATCACGACACTTGTTACACAACACTCTAGCACTGAGAATTCATAGCAAACACTTTTATTCACGATCAGCTATTATTCCACCATTTGTAATATTTTCGAGTTTAATATAATTGGTAGTGATAGTTTTCACTACCCGAGGTTTTTGTGCCGGTGGGATACTAGTTTCCAAGGGCTTTTCCTCGTATAAATCTTTGTGTTCATTATCTATAACTATTACTTTGATTGGCTTAATTCATACTAGCACAAATCCTCACATATGAATTTGGTTCATTGATCCTTAGCCCGATTTTTAACCAAAACAGGAAGGTCCATATTTGATCGATTCGGAAGCAGGCAAAGGGGCCTATAGGTTAATTACTATGGAAGGTGTTCCTATACCAAGAGCTTGGAATGCTATCCATCTCAAGACAAATTTCAACTAGTATCCTGAACTGGTATGTTCATATCCTCAGCATTTTCGGATAAAGGTATGTCTCTACTATCTTTAAATTCTTACATATTTAATCTTTATTATTTCTTTATCAAGTTAATGACTTAAGCATCGGAGGGGTGTTAGCCGGGCTAACACCCACCCCTTATCAATAGTTCAATGTCTTGCAAATATCCTGAGGATACATTATCATGACAAAAGTAAGAGGCTGATCACCTCACACATGAACACGATATCCATGATATCTTCTAAGGTTTAAAGGTCTTCACCTTTCTAACAAATTGGGTAACACCCCGCCTGGAGTGCACGATATTAGACTATAGTTCAAGGCAGCCGGACAAGACCAGCTGATAATCCTGTTGTTGTTGGCTATAGATCGGATCCTTAAGATAAGTGGTAGATGTGTCACACATACGTTCCTAAGGTTTAAAACATTTTCATGTTATCTAAGGTTTCGGCATTTTCATGTCGCTCACGTTTGGGATTTTCCCCAGTTTTATCTAAGGTTTAGACATTTTCATGTCTCTCAAGTAAAGGCCTTGTCGCCAGCATAACGGGTTTACCCCAGTAAAGGCCTTGTCACCAGTAAAAGGATTTTTATCTTAAACAGGCTTTATCGCCATAATTGCCTAACTTGGTTTTGATAGATCAAAGATTGGTCAAGTCGCTAGGCGTAAAGATGTCACTGAGTTATTTTTAACTTAGCAAATTCCAAAAGCATGATGCGTAGAGACTCAACACTTGGGGACATCATATGTAAGTTTGTCTACAAGTATCCACTACAAAGGTACTCCTTTACGCTTAGTTTTATTATACATTTCATTTTCAAGATATGATCTTTAGGCTTAATTGTGACAACTCTCATTTATTTATGTTTTGAGGACATATTATCCTTAAGATATTTTATTCCAAAAACATAATAGGTATTAAAGATATATTTTCTGGATATATTATCCTTAAGATATTTTATTCCGAAATATGATAAGTTTTAAAGATATGTTTTCTGGGTATGTTATCCCTAAGATGTTCTGTTTCAAAACTCAACTCTTAAAGTATTTGTTGGATATATTATGTTTAGGATATCCTAAAGTTGGTCAGGATAACCTATCTAAAAATTTCACAAATAAAACACCATATGAAACCAAAAGATTATGTCATTACTAACAAAAAGTTCAGGAAATTAAAAACGATGCCCAGGCTTCGTTCTCAACAAACAGAAGACCCTTGCACCCAGGCATTGTTGAATTGTCAAAGTTAGGATAACATGGGCTTTGTCGTGAAACTCAAGATCCCTCCACCCATGTTTCCATATTATCCTAAGCATAATTGTTCAAAGATAGAAAATAAAATTGTTCAAAGAGCCAACCGCCACAAACCATCATCAAACATAAACAAACGTTCATAAAAACCGGGCTCAGGCCTTGTCTTTATCACCATCATCTCCCAGTTGATCCTCACCGGTCGCCACCTTCACCACCTCACCAACCACAACCTTCACCGCTTCATCAGCCACCTGTCCATGATGCTCGACCCCGGCTCTTCCACATTCTCCCCGCTCAGCTCCGCCACGATCTTCTCCCAGGCTGCCACATCCCAAAAGGGAGTCTCCAAGCCAGTGTCCTTAGCCTCCTTAGCCATCCAGAAGGTTTGAGTTTCTTATTCATGATGGTCGAAGATGAAGAACAAAGAAACAAAGAGAATTACCTGGATACTGATCGGGTGAAGGTTTAAACTATTTACCCGAGATAAATATAAGGATAACAAAGGGGTTCTAACGATTCTCCAAATGATCAACACGTGTAGCTTATCTACTCCTTCTGCAAATTCAAAATTCAAAAAATCAACAACTGTAAACAACCTTTTATAGCCACCAATTTTGGGGACAATTATTAGGCATCAGATTTTTGGTATCTTAAGCAAGCGATATATTCAAGATAACTTCAGGATATAGTATTCTCCCAAGCAACAGGTATCTTTAATATATTGTTTAACTAACGGTTCAATCGCCTTTCTTTGATGTTTACCAAGTCTTGTAACGTTCACATGATCTCCTGAAGACTTGGACTGTTATACATGGGATTTTTGGTATCCTAAAATGCGGTATATTCAGGATGCGGTATCCTCCAAACGACAGGAAACGGTCAACAGTTAATGCCTAGCTTAAAAGTCGGTCAAAGCATTGAGGATTGTAGACGTTTGAGGGAGTTACAACTCGTTTATAACAATGATATGCAAGTCGTAACCGCTCCAAGATCATCGCTAGGATAATTAATGATCCTTATGGCTAGTTATTATTTAGTTATCCTTCTTGTAACTATATATAGGAGCTGTTTAATTCGCATAAGATAGGACACACAACTCTCACACTAGAAATAGCAGCATTCTGTAACACGATCCAAAGAGAAAAGCTCCAACACTTGTAACCTTTTTCGATTATTAATAAACTAGTGGTGATAGTTTTCTCTGCCCGAGGTTTTTTTTCTTGTTATCCTCAGGATAACGAGCTTTTTCCTCCCAACAAATCCTTGTGTTATTGCATTTCCATGTTCATTTCAATCAAGCACCACACCTCACTTACTAATTTGGTTAGGAAATTGCACTTGTTGATTTTTACCCAAAACAAGCATACATACCGAATACACACTAATCATAGTCACGATGTCTGCATATCAAAGAATAATATTTAATTAAACATGTAACACGATTATGAAATTAAAATCAAAACAAAGGAAAATGTACCGTAAATTAAGTGAAAAGCACTGATTGAAGTTAAGCAGATCCTTAGGTTAAAGGCAATGAAAATTCCTATATATATATATGTAGGGGAAGGATCAAGAGAAAACTCATAGTTAAAGAGAAAACTAAAAAACTCCTAACCATAGGGTTATATTTGTAAAACTACATTTCATTAGACTTGGACACACGTAGCTTGCTTCCCCTGTGCAATAGAACCATGACTTCCCTTGTTCGATGAAACCCTAGCTATGTGCAACGCTTTTAACAAACGAATCGTCATATACATCCTACTCGATGATTCTTAACCCTAATTATTGAAGATTGATTCCCTACTCGTGCGTTGTAACATATCTAATTCTATTGAAGATCTATTCAACATGATTTCAATAGTTTTAACATGAAAATTAGAGGTATTTCTGATTCGACTGTTATCTTCTTCCCGATTTGTGTTTTGTTACTAGTATACCATTAGAATTGACACTATAACTCTGTAATTAGATGATTAGCAGTTGCTTATCGACGAAAAACCCTAATTTTTTGATCGGAGTGCCTAATCGAGTTCCTTTGTTAATATTGATTCAAATTAAGTCAATTCTAATGGTATACTAGTGCAATTTGTTGGTTTCGATCAACAAGGTAACATTTTATTTATATACTACATACATGTAGTATAATTTTAAGTATTACGTATATGCAATATAAATTTGCATATGATTAATATATATTTAATTAACATTCTTTGTTCATTATATTACTATTAAACAGAAAGTGACGACAGTTGGTAACTTTATCATATGTTTGTGACATGTTAGCTACTTGGTATTAGTTGGCAGCTTATATTTTTGTCTTCATACGTCTGAACTGATTATATTTGCCTTTTTATTTTCTTTTGAGAATTCTTTGTTGCTGCAGCTGCATATGTATTTTAATGGATTCGAAGCTATGTTTTTTCTTTTATGCGTCATACACTGTGGTTTACGTATTGCATACTAAGTGTTCGACTAATATCCGGTTGGTTTGTTGTTATTTGAAACATGCGTTTGGATTGTTGTAACTTCTCATACCATTTTTTTACTTATTTTTCCAATACATGTTGTAGATGCATGTATTTTAATTTTTAATGGCTTGGAAGCTGTGTTTTACGTTTATGTATTGTTGTTGTTTGTTTTTGTTTTGATGGTGGTTTACGAACGTCACATCAGGTGTGCCACTAAATGTCTGGTTGTTTTTTTGTTACTGAAGCGTGATTTTTGGAGTTGGCTTCGATTGGTCGTACTTTTTTTATTTTGCAAATGCATGTATAACATTATAGATAGTGAGTCTTTAAAAAAAACTCTTGCTTTTAGGATTATTTTTGTTTTGTTTTACATTGGCGCACACTAGGTGCTCGATTAAATGCTTTTTTTTAATTCTAACCGCGTGTTAAAGTCGCAAATGTGTTTGTTATTTGGTGTATTGTTATGTTGGGTAGCTATCTTCTCTTTTAATACGACTATAGCTATTTGTCACTCTTTATCCTTAGTGCTTAACTTAATAAATTCCGATTTCGGTTGTAGCATTTTGTAGGTCCTGGTTTCGCAGCAATCAATCTAAAAAACAGGACATATTCGGTGAAGGCTTGAAGCCCGGTAAAAATACTAGTTAATAGTTATTTCTCAAAGTGAAGACATTATTCTATTTGATTAGAATGCCAAATCGAGCTAATATGCTGATGTTGTTTCAAGTTCTAGAAATTCTACATGTGATCTCTTGCAATTTTTTTTATTGAACAAGGTAGCATCTTATTTTATTAATATATATATGCAGTATAATCTGTTGCAATTTGTTGTAGTTAAATAACAAGCAACAACAAGTCATTTACTACACATATGTAAAAATGGGATTTTGTATGTCTACTGTTGTCTATTATTACACAAATGTAATAATTTTTTTTTATGTTTAGTTCATAACTGTTACATTTTGTTATATGTATTTTTTTTTACCAAAACGAGTTCATCGTTCTGACATTCTAATGGTGTTTTAGTTCAAAATTGGTGGTGTTGATCAACAATATAAAATATTATTTTGTATGTTACATGCATGCAACATAATGTTACACATTCAGAAATAGTTATTACTGTGGAAAAATACCATAATTTGATTAAGAACTAGTTAAGCATATATGTAATATACCTATAACTGCCTCATTAGTAACTATGTGTACGTCAACTTTGATGTGCCAACAAAGACGATAAAATCAGCGATATTATCAATATTTAATGGTGTAACCATGTTTGAAGTATGATTATTAATCAAATCATAACCTACATTCAGCCTTATATGTTTGTATTACATATACGTAGTGTACGCTTTTAAATAGTCTGTGTACATTTTAACATTGTATGTCAACACCAAGTTATAAGTTAAAATAAACAATTAATATTTATATATTATACGGCAGTAATACATGTATGTGATACATAAGCAATACATATGTTGAATACACTAGTGCTACATATATGTAATACAATTAATATAGTTGTATTAAATTGTTTAAAAACTATACATACTCGAACTACCACATATATGTAATCACAATACTACATACATGTAATGTAATCATAACTTATTTAAATCATATACTCAAATGTATTATATTACATATACGTAGTATACATAAATAAATGTTGCGTTTATATTATCGTCACAATAATTAACACGTTCTATTCAAATCGTAAGCTTCTAACATCTAAACGTTTATTTGACATCACATTAACACCAGCAAATAGTTGACGTGGAGGCGAATTAGTTCCTGTTTCAAATCATGTATTTTTCCTTCACGCCTTTGGTTTTTTAAACTCCATACTTTTTCCAGCACCGCGATTTCTTTTTATTGATACCTTCTTTGATTTATGCTCTACATCACCTAACTATAAATTAAAAGCAAATAGTTAACATTTATATGCGATATAGTAGTAATACATGTATGTAAATTAGTACTCCATATATGTAATACCCTAGTACTACATATATGCAATACATTAGTACAAAGGGTCAGCCCAAAATTAACTGAAGAACTAACCCAGTTTTACCCCGCCCTATAATATACATGTAATTTTCATTCCTCATTGCTCGGGCAATTTGGTCTCGGTTTGAGTTCGGGAATCACACATGAAAACATACATAAAAACAAAGACCCATTTACCTTATATTAATGAAATCTGAAGTGCGGACATAATCTTCAAAGGGAGAATAGGCTTTGGACCTTTAACCATACATTAAGCATGTTATTATTAGAATACATGTAGTTTCAAGCAATGCCAACAAGAATAAAATCAGTTTATGCATGATTTGCTGGTTGTCATTTTTCTTGTATGCAAATAAGCATATAAACCTTCACTATCACATTATTATTTTGAGAAAGATGATCATTTTAACATTAACGATAGTCTATCTAAGTCGACAAAACTAACAAATATGAAGCAAAATTAACATGATAATGTGTTGTGATTCAAGTAACAAAAATAACGACTTCATTAAGACATTCCATCAAACAGTTGGAGGGCATCCTGAGTCAAAAGATTAATTTAGCCTACAATGATTAGTTAAGCACCAAAATTGAACACTCATATATGCAATATAACTAAAACTAGTTCATTTACACATATGCATACATTCAATACTACAAATATGCAATATAACTAAAAATATTCAGTAAAATACATCATTTATGTACTACATATAGGTAATATTCAACTAATTAGGTAAGATAACTAAACTGATATGAATCTATGACACTAAATATGCACATCGTTTGTGACTTTTATTGATAATCAATGCTAAAAGCAATGTTTATTGACACTATTTTGTTCTTTGTTAAAAGAAAAACAGGGTATTGAGACTATATGCTAGTAATACACAAAATCAACACTAATAGTGTATGAATTGAATGATTACGAGTGTTTACCTGTTAGTGTTTGTTAGAGCATAATGTCTATTTCTAGGGTCATAGATGTATTAGATATGATTGTGTAGAGCTAAAATGTCAAATGTATAGTTTAAGTTTGAGAATCAACGCATAAGTCTTCAAGTCAACGCATATCATATGTGGCGTATATGATATACGCCGTATATCATATACGGACTTGATGAGATTGTTCATGTTTCCTATAAATAGGGGACTTATGCGTTATTATGCAGACTTTTGGTGAAAGTTAGAGTGAGAGAGTAGAGAGAGAAAGTTGCTACAAAATCATATCTTGTAATCTTTGAAGTTATCAATGAAGAGTATGCTTAATGTTTACTTATGTTGTTTAATCTCAATGGATTCCGCACTTTGAGATACAAACTGTAACATCTAGAGATCCTAATTGTTGTATACATCAGCATGCCAACCCCCTATCAAGTGGTATCAGAGCAAAATGGCTCGTTACTAGCTTAAACATAACAAGTTTTCAAGGTTTTTGTTTCTATCTACTAATTCAACCGTTAAAAGTCCTTCAATTTTTCACAAGACATTCCTTACCTATCCCTAACAAATCCTTCAAGTTTACACTCAAGTCCTACATCATTTGAACCTCCAAATTACCAGAATTCCAAAAGATGTTGTTTTGCGGATATGTCATATCAGCGCATATGTTCTTCACGTATAACATATCCGGCGTATAACATATACGGCGTATATGTTATAAGGTGAAAAACATATACGTGTGTATACATATACGTTGACCACATCTTATACGTTGACTTTCAAACATATCCGTTGACCAAGAGCAAAAGTTATACGTTGACCTTCTTTGGCCAAAATGGAAAACTTTAGTGCGTTTGTGTCACAGCCTTTTGCATTGCTTCAGAACATTAATCTCGAGAACGAAACGGGAACATCAAACAAGCCACCTAAGCTTCTCCGTATGGAAGATTATCCGTCTTGGGCTGACATGTTTGAAACGTACGTACAAGCTTTGAACTACGAGACGTGGACTGCTGTTGAGAAAGAATACATTATTCCGAAGAATGAGAATGGGAGCAATTACAGGTTGTCACAAATTGCTTAAGGTGACAAAAATCAGTTCTTAAGAGAAAAGAAGATGTTGAATTTGTTCCAACAAGCCATTAAAGCTGAAATTTTTCAGTTACTACAACACAATGGCTGATGCTACTCAATTTGGTAAGCTCTACTAAACAAGGATAGAAGAAATCCTGATATGAGGAAAAGCAAGATGGCACTGCTAAAGAAAGAGTTTGATATCTTTATTCAAGTTAAGGGGAAAACTTTTGCGCAGTTGGTTGAGAGATATTGCCACTTGGTGAATGAAATGAAAAGATTAGGCATTGACAAGCCAGATTACGAGTACATTGATAAGTTGGCTGACGCACTTCCTGAAGAATGGGGCACTTTCATAATGATCCAACAGTCAAATCCTGATGCATATGCCCGATTAAACTTTGCTAGGTTTATTGAAAAGCTTGAGCCACACGAACTAGAGCTGAGAAAAATACAGAAGATGAAATCAACAGCAGTTTCACAGGTTGTTGGGTTGTATTTCAAAGGTTCACAATCTGCTACTTCTTCAAATCCTAAGATTCCCACAGCTTTTTGTGCTGAGTCAACTGGACAAGCTTGTGTTTCAAATGTCACTGCTACTCCATATTATAGTAGTAGTTATTCTAGAACAATTCTAGGAATGATTTCAGTATCTCAAGCATCTATCACACAAGATCCTAAGATTGTACAGTGCAACAGTGCTGTAAATCTAAAGAATACAAGAAACTTGACCACTGACACTTTAAAGGAACATATGAAATTCCTTGGATCAATTTTAGAATCATACGAGTGTCTGGTTGCGGGTCGTATTGGAAATTATAATATGACAAAAGAAGACTACGACCAGATTAGTCCAGAAGAAATGGAAATGATTGACATACGGTGGTGCATGGTAAGTGTGATCAGAAGGGCACAAAGGTTCAAGGAGATAACCGGAAGAAATGTGCTAGATGGATTAACATCAAAGTTGGGTTTTGATAAATATAAAGTGAGACTCTTTAGGTGCAAGAAAAGGACACTTCAAGAGAGAGTGTACAAGCAGAAATGTGGATGATATTACTGCGAATCCCTTTGGTAAGGATTACTACAAATAGGCAATTTATCATCGAACTGAGGCAGAATCATCGAAAGGCAAGAAATATATAGAAACATCAAATTCACAACAAAAGGCTGCTACAGCTCAGATAGACGAAGGTTTCGAATGGAACTTGGTGTTTCAAGAAAATGTAGCAGAAATGGTGGATGAGAGGGTGTTGATAATAAAGTGGTTGAGTAAAAAAGCGATGGATTATGTTGAAAAAGGTATGGATAAGAATGAGGAAAGTGATAAAGTTTATCAAGTGGATGATAAGAAAACTTCAGATGACAAACTTCCACGGACATATGATAAAGTTCATGAGGTTCCTTCTGACTATTTGATTTCATTATTTCCACCTGATATAATAGAAAGTTTTGCAGGTTGGTTTAACGGTGAAGAAGTACCTCATGGAAAGATTGACTTTGGAGATGAAGTGGATGAGGTAATTTCATAAATCAAAAGATCAGAAGATAAGGAGGAATCAGTTGAGCTAAAAGAGGAATTTGTTGAAGGTTTGGTTACCGATGAAGATTCAGAAACTTCAAGTGAAGAATGTTCTCCAACAGAATAGGCACTCATGGCACATCAAGTAATTCTAAACTCAAATGTATGTGAAAAGTGAGAATTACCATGTAATGAGTGTGATTTCAAAACTCTTGAAATTAAAGAGTTGAAAAAACATTATGATCAAGCTTTGTTTGATCTTAACAAGGTTAATGAGGTTTATATGAAATTGCAAAAATATGAAAAGAATTTGTGGGCAAGTATTCAACAAAATCAAAAGACAATTTCAATGTTAAAACATACTGTGGAGGATAAACAAATTGCCATTAACAGACACATTGATGATAATGCAGCTCTCAAACTTGAGTTGAAAACACTCAAGATTGAGACAGAAAGAGTAAACTTGAAATTAGTGAGTTATGCTGCTTCATCTTATGTTCTTGATCACATTATGCCTGGAACCAAAATCAAGGATGATGTGAACAAGAATACAACATCATGTGGTGATTATCATGCCGTGCCTCCACCAATGTGGAATGCTTATATTCCAAACAAACCTTAGGGTTTGAAAAAGGCACTGAATGTGGAAATTAAAACTCCATTGCATGATAACAATGTGTCTGATAATGATGAATCTGTTGACACTGAAAAGGTGGAGAATCATAGTTCTGAGTGTGATATGTCAACCGGAATCAAAGTTGCAGAATCAGTTTTAAATGAAGAAAAGGTTCTTGAAAAAGAAAATCATGTTGATTCGAAGAGATTTGCTAAAACCAATTTTTATTCAAAGAAATCTCATCGGGTCAAACTAGTTAATAAAATTGTGTTTGTGCATGGTAAGACCTCGGAATCTAAAAAAGAAGCAATTTTTAGAAATCAATCTAACCGGGTGTTTTATCAACAAAAGGTAGAGCGTGAACAATCTGAAATGACATCTTAGGTTAACAAGTTTGTTGATCGGAGACATTTTTGTTGTAATGAAATTGGGCATGTTTTCTATGCTTGTCCCAATCGATTTAAGAATGATCATGCTCCATCTCAGAAATCTATTTCCAAGAAACCTGGTCTAAGTTATGTGTGTAAAAAGAAACCGGTGATTGTTTTTGAAAATGTGAAAATTCTGAAACGTGATGAGTTTGTTAACACTAATGGTGTAAAGAGTGTTAAAATTGATGTTTCAAAGTCAAAAGTTTCAAAAATAACTCAAACATATTTTTACAACAAGAAGCAAGCCATAGGTCAAAACTGGGTGGCTAAAAATATTATTAAACCGCCAGAGGTTGTTGAGAAAGTAAAAACTGCATCTGATTCACAAGTCACTAGTGAGGATTTGTTGTCTTGTGAGTCAGATATTGATGATATTAGTTGTTGTACAAAACCTTCAAACAACCCAAGACCAAGAAGGCTTGGGTTTCCTTGTTTCACTAAAACTTATTACTGTATGTGCAGGGGCTTCCAAGATCTCACGATTCTCGTTGGATAATGGATAGTGGAGCCTCTAGGCACATGACGGGTACTCTTCATTTGCTCAAAGATGTCAAATCTATTCATGGAGGGTATGTTGGGTATGCAGGAAACCAAGGAGGTCAAATTGTTGGGGAAGGTACATTGACTAATGGAAAAGTCATTTTTGAAAAAGTCAACTACATTTCAGAGCTAGAGAATAATTTGCTGAGTATATCACAAATTTGTGATAAATCTTTCTCTACACATTTCAATTATCAAGAGTGTTTAATTTTTAAACCGGGTTTCAAAATACCTGAAGAATGGATTCTTATGCGTGCTCCTCGTGAGAATGATCTTTACGTCATGAATATGAGTACCGCATCAACATCTAAAGGATCTGCTCAATGTTTTATTTCTAGGGCAGCAGAACGAGAGTCAGTTTTATGGCATCAAAGAATGGGACATATCAGCGTAAGGAAGATGAATTATCTGATTCATAAAAACTTGGTTGAAGGAGTGAATGTGAGAAATTTTTAGTTGAATGAAGAATGTTTGGACTGTAAGAAGGGAAAACAGACTAAGAAATCACATCTGAAGAAACTCATTAACTCTATCAACTTACCTTTCGAACGTTTACATATGGATCTCTTTGGTCTGGTGAATGCCAAAAGTATCACAGGAGAACTTTATTGCCTGGTGGTTACTGATGATTATTCGAGATTTTCGTGGGTGATGTTTTTGGAATCAAAGGATGAGACTTATGATTCCCTCATGATTTTATTCAAGAAATTGGAGACGTTGTTAATCTACAAATCCATCGAATAAGAAATGACAATGGGACGGAGTTCAAGAACAACAAAATGATTGAGTACTATAATGACCAGGGAATTCTTCATGAATTCAGTGCACCGAACACTCCGCAACAAAATGGGGTAGCTGAACGAAAGAATCGGACTTTGATTGAAGCAGCTCCTACTATGCTTTCAGCTTCAAAATTACCTGTTAATTTTTGGGCGGAAGCAGTAGTTGCAGCCTGTTATACACTTAACCGGGTGCTTACAGTCAAGAAATTTGGCAAGACGTGTTTCGAGCTACTTAATCGTTGAAAACTTAATTTGAAGTGGCTTGAACCGTTTGGATCAACATGTACTATTCTTGAGGCAAGTGTGAAGTTTGGTCCCAAAGCTGTTGAAGGATTCTTTTTGGGATATGCTAGTCCACTGAGACGTGTATTCATTCCTAGCCTCCACAAAATTGTTCAATTTCAAAATGTTGATTGTTAAAGATATACTCCTACTGCTCAACGACCAGGGAATTAAAGGTTGTTTGATTACGAAAGCCTGTAGGAGAGTTTCAAACTCCCTGAGGAAATTCTTTCTGATGAAACTTTGACGATGTTATATAATCAACAGTTATCAGAAGATTGTGTACCAACACCTGAAGTTACTATGTCTGTTCCTCAAGATGTACCAGATCATGATCAATCTAATGACATGCTAGAGATTACTCCTGTTTTTGATGATGATAGTGGATCTAATGAGGAGATTATCGAAGCTATTTCACCATCAATTTCTTCTGAAGAGAATGTGAATAATCTTCAATCTGAAGTGTCAGTTCCTACAGAAGTTGTGCCAAGAACTTTATCCTATCATCTTGAGGATAACATCATAGGAGATTTGAATACTGTAGTTCAAACAAGACGTCAAATCGATCAAAATCTCTAGTGTTTCTACTCAAAAATATCTCCTTTACTAAATCAATTCTCATTCAAGTGTTTTATTTCTCAGGTTGAGCCGAAAACATACAAAGAGGCCCTAACAGAAGAAAGCTGGTTCAACGCCATGCAAGAGGAGCTTATACAGTTTGAGAAGCTCGGGGTCTGGAAATTGGTTGATTTTCCTGAGGATAAGAAGCAAATTAACACCAAATGGGTGTTTAAGTGTAAACGAGATGAAAATGGAATCATTGTCAGAAACAAAGCAAGACTTGTTGTATTGGGTTTTAACCAGAGGGAAGGTATCGACTACAATGAAGCATATACACCAGTCGCAAGGCTAGAGCCAATTCGGATTTTTCCGGCTTTTGCTTCTCGAAAGGTTTCAAATTTTATCAGTTAGATGGGATCTAGAGAGAACTCCTCTTAAAGAGAGAACTAGAAAACTAAAAAAAAAAAAACCATCGATGTAATGCATATATGCACTAATGTATATTACATATATACAATAGTGTTTTATTACATATGATACAACACAATAGTGTTTTATTACATGTAATACAACACAATTGCATTATACAATACACACTATTAAATATATGTAAATACAACACTAATAATTGTACTCAAAACACACTATCGCATATACGTAATACAACACTAATGCACATATTCACTATATTGATTTTTTTGTAATTTTGGATATAATATAACACTATTGCACTAATACAATACAAAAAATTACATATATGCTATTCAACACTATTGCACACATCAAAATACACACTAGTGCACATATACAATAAAAAAAAGTCGATGTATTGCATATGTGCACTACAACAAGTTTTTTTATTAATTTTTTTATTTTTTTATTTTTTTTATTTTTTTTTTATTTTTTTCGAGTGAATGGTATCAAAATATAAGAATAATGGCGAAAACGAAAATTTAAAAATATTTTTTTTAATTAAATTAAAAATATTTCTTTATTAGTTTTCTAGTTCTCTCTTTAAGAAGGAGTTCTCTCTTTATATATATATATATATATATATATATATATATTATCACGTAGGGTTTCATTATCCCCAAAGTCTGAGGGCATCAATTCTTGATAATTACTGTAGCAATTGCAAACATAGATTATCGTGGCGAATGTAGGAGAAGGAGAAGTTGAGTTCTCAGCATATCACATGACGTATGCTCGGGAGAAGAAAAACATGGTGTTATAGCGAGCAACCATATGGTAATATGGGATTGGAAGAATGTAATTCGTGGTTAAGAGTTACAAAAACGATGTGGAAATCACTATGCTATTGGTACAACCAAGGATGCAGAATTTTAGACGAGATAGTTAATATCTAAATACTCTTTATATGTTATTATTTATTCATATAGATAATATTGAATAAGAAGTTTAAACTAAAGTTACGATTTGATATCAATCTCATGAAAGTGTATAAATATGCTTAGATATGACACCCGAAGTGTCATATTGTCTAAATCCCATTATCAAACCATAAATGATCGAGATGTTAGACCAATAAATCTAATATGACTTGCTCATGTAACTATTTCTCAATTATATTACGATACTAGAAAATTTATTAGTCACGCCTCAAATAGCTCCTAAAATATCAATATTATAAAATGAGTATAGAAGTTTCAAAGTGACTTTATATATGTGTGTCGGATCTGAGTAAACCATGAAACTGGTTTGGTTCCAATTCATTCTTTGAAGTGAATGTGGCTATAAAATGATCATTGTATATATCATGATCACAAACATAATTAAGAAAATCTCTAATGATGCCCATTGATCCTCAAAATAAGTATGATTGAGTATGATTGAATTATCATTGATCCTCAAAATAAAATATGTGAACAAAAAAGTTCAGTTAAAAAGATTATAAATCTGTTACCATACATGTTCACTGACTTGACTAGAGTGACTATTTGAGTCACCTATAGCAACCGCTTATGCTCCAACTAATATTAGTGTCCCAGAAGAATAATCACTTATTGGTAATGAGTCCTATGGCATGTCTAAATCGTGGTAGACCAGACGATTCCAAGGTAATATTTCCTCAAAAAAATTGGATTAAGTAATCAAGATGGTCAAATCGAGGTACAGTGAAAAGGTCTTTTGGAGAGACATTAAACATGATGGTTCTTAAAGAACCTTAGGTACCTGAAAATAAAGAACTCTTCGTATATTATATCATGTGTGTGGAATCAAAATAATATCGACGCCGTTATACATGCAGCCCTTATGATTCGATGAGGATCAAGATTTAAGATATACCTATAAACGAGAAGAATAAATATTTATCCAGAATGGAAAGACGCTAGTGAGGCATAGCTAAATTCTATAATGAAATGAAAGTTATTGGACTTGTAGTCCATAAGCATGAAGTTGGAAAATATGTTGGATATAAGAAAAATCTTTTACACCAAAAATTATGTGAAATAATGAAAGAAAGATATAAAGAGAAATTGATGGCACAAGTATTTTCACAAAGACTTACAAGTGATTACTAGGAGACATATTCTATAGTGGTGGATGAAATGATATTCCAACATCTCATGAGCTTGGTAATACAAAACAAGAATAGATATACGTCTTATAAATGTGTGACTCACATGATACGAAAACAAACAAGGAAATCCTTGAAGGATTTATATTGTCGAAATCATGTAAAGTAAGTTCTCAAGAATACTATGACTGTTGTATACATATTTAGATCTGAATATATTATGATTATTTTATATGTTAACTATGGTTGGAACTCCTAAGGAGTTCCTAACTACGTGAATGCTTAAAATGTTAATTTAAACATCTTAAGGATTTAATTTTTGTGCACCAATAAGTATACATAGAAGTAATATACATGATGAATATAATATCCCTATAAACAAAGAAATGGTACAATATGAATTTTTGATATGTGATTCCAAAATTGATGTATTAAATGAGGAAGTTTATGCACCAAGAATCCTAGAAAAGTGAATCCACATGGATCATTTTCAAGATGGAAAGATTCTATGATGGATTGGAAAACGCATGGAGTTATGCATATTACGTACGAGCCAAAATAGTGGGATTGAGTATGGTAAAAATTAAGAAATATTTTAATAAAGAGAAAGATAAGTTGGATATTATTAGTCATACTTTTATAAAAAAAATTTACTTTTAAACATTCACTGTAATCACAGTTTATAGTGATGATGTCCACATCATTGAAAGAAATTGCCAAACTTTTAGAGGACGAATATTTGAAAGTCCTTGAAACGCATTGATTATTTTTCGACCCGTAGTTCAAGTGTATGTTAATTATATATTTTATTAGTCCATCAAAGTATAACTAGAAAATGTTTAGACATTTTACCCTGAACAAATTTCATCATTTAGATACGTTAAACGACGCCCATCAATGACATTTTCTATCATAATATGAAACATTATTGGTTCAAAAGTACCAGAATTAAATTCATATGCGCATTAATATACCTTGCCAACTATAAATCAATTTTATATCTTTTATTTATATTTATTAGCATGTCTCCATATAGGAGACATCAAAATGGGTTAAAATATATATATCTCATGTATGAAAGATACGTGCTTGTATTTTACTAACCCATCAAAACAAGTTTGGTTAGCCTTGTTGATGCAGAGAAACAAAATAGGGTCATGGATACATGCATATGTTTACGAGATGAGGCAATAGAAGTTTTCATAGAAAAATAATGTAGCAGTCTTCAGCTTAAGGATTCGCATGTCAAGGGACCAAGACGCCAGTGACTAACAACAAAAGTTTTAGGCAACATACAAACAAGATCGATTGTTACCATTCTAAATTCTAAAGGATATATAAATCAATGGGAGATAATAAGTGTTGCACTCTTTTTCCCTTAGCTATGGTCTTGTACCACTAGGTTTTCCAGCATGGTTTTTAACGAGGCAACATCTTTCAGCATATGAAGTTGGTAACCAGGGGGGACTGTTAATATTATTGTGGTTATCAACACCTAAAATTGATCCAGCTTATTCTCCAAGTTTTCCCTCCCTATATATATATATATATATATATATATATATTATTGTATGACACACCCAATTAATGAAATCTCTCTCTTTCTCTATACATCCCTTTGTCTTATTGCTTTGCTAATAAGCTAGTTTCAAAACACTCATTATATTTTTCAAAAATATATGTTTTCCTACACTTTAACATCTACCTATTCTATGAAAAAAAATAAATTGAAACATATGTCACCTGGAGATTCATTCCTAGCATGAATTTCATGTTGAAACCATTCTTCTACTTTTAATTAAAATGTATTTATGTCAGTGCGATAAAAATATATCAATCAAGCCTTTAATAAAATAAGTAATTACCTCATTTATAGGTATTAAAATATGTGAATATATATGTCAATATAATCAAAATACATATATCATTAATGAAATTATATCTACCTTTTTTTATTAAATCAATTTATAAAAAGATTATATCCGTAGCCCCCTAATATACGTTTTGATAGCATGCGCTTCTGGGGTAACAAGATGAGGTACAAGTACGCTGAGTTCATTGAAACGAGAAGCGTAGGTTGTGTGCTCACCACCTTCCTGCTTGAGGTTCAAGAACTCGATCTCCAAGTTCATGAGCTCGTTTGGAGGACAGAACTATCGGGTCATTAGGTCCTTCAGTTCATTCCACGGCAAAGCCATGGCAGTTTCAGCACCTCGAGTTGACTTTTCTTTAACCCACCAACTAAGTGCCCTTTTTCAAAGACACTTGAGGAGAATCGGGTTCGCTTATCATCAGGGCATTCAATTTGGAGGAATACGCTGATAAAATGCTAAATATATATAAATCTCTTGTATATTTTATTTAATATTTTATTAGTTTTTGTTTGGTTTTTATTAGAATTTGTATATTACTAATATATACATAAATATATATTATAGGTCCCGAGACTTGTTCATGGTTGAAAAGGGCGAAAAACGAGCTAAAATAAGCCAAACCGAAGAATCAGGGGATCTTTTACGAATTTTAAGTATATGGGCTCAGATTTCCAGAATCTTCTATGAATTTTAAGTTTATGGTCTCAGATTTCCAGAATCTTCTACTAATTTTAAGTTTTGGGCCTTGAAAATCTATATAAACACCCCTAAACTTAACCCTAATCATAACGTGAATATCCTAGCTGATTGGGACGAAATTTGGAGCTCCAGAGAAGATAGTTTGGAGGGTTGAAGGCAAGGAATCAGTCGGTGACGTACTAATTATTCAAGGACGAAAACCGCGGGTTTTATCACCTTTAATCTTCCGTTCTTATTTATTATCGCCATGATTTCTTTTATTATTTTTTTTTTGTTTGATTTTATTATGCTAGGCTATTATAGACTGCCTAGGCTTACGATGAACCTCTGTTAATGTTTGATTTTGACTTGGGTTTTATTTATCGTTATGGTTTTGTGAACTAGTAAAAGGTTTAATATTGAGTTGATGTGTATGTGTGCTTGAGGTTGTTTAATTAAGTTTTATTATTTCATAGTTGCCTTGATTATTGTTTGTCATTATGATAGATTGCTATTAGGTCATCTACTTTGTGTTTTTGACAATTTTATGATTGATTTCAAATAAGATCATAGAAATAATATTATTTAATCAAGTAAACCTAAGTGTGCTGTTAATCTAAATAGCTATAAGGTGCTAGGTTATTGATAGAACCTAAGTGTGCTGTTAATCTAAATAGCTGTAAAGTGCTAGGTTATTGATAGGTCTTTGTTGATTAGGATTGCTAAATTTAGTTCTTCGTAAGGAGTCAGTCTAGACTGCCTTTGAATATATTAGACTGCCTTTGATTTCCGCGCTGTAAGGTAGGCTTTCGTATAAAGAAACTAGTTTGTAATTAATTAGGTGACCGTAAGGAAATTTGATTTTTAATACTTGTGAGTGTTAAAACTTATTAGAAACCCTTAATTGTCTTCTTGAGAAGGGTTGTAAGGTCCCGTTCCCGGAAGCCCTATTTTGGTGTTGGATTTACTCATAAACACAGTTCTAAATATCAGAGTTAATTAAAACTTCGTGGAATAATTTAAAACTTCAAACATCACATTACAAAACATTCGTTTTTTGTCTTAACATACAAATTGTCTTTTCATAAACATTAATTAAAACAGTCATGACACTTCATCGTGGATGCCAGTCTCTTCAGTTCATGCCATGTGTCCCTCCTCAAGCTAGCTGCCTCAACCTATTTGCCTGCGTGCATACTAAAAGTCAGCTACGCTGAGTGAGTTCTAGTTAATCAATTAACATACATTACATTCATACACACATCCGAAGATTCATGTCTTACTTACTATTGCTTCCTTCATACATAGTTTACATGTATGCATACGTACCTACATATTTTCTTTCATAAAACCCTATGGTATACCATAAGCTATTCTACATTAAACATCACAGATATTGTAAGGATCTATTCCCTAACATCACAGATATTATAAGGGTCTGGTCCCTATCATCACAGATATTATAAGGGTCTGGTCCCTAACATCACAGATATTATAAGGGTCTGGTCCCTTCTGCCTCGAATAACCATATAACCATACCTGTCTCGTCAATCATCCCTACATTTACCATATGTGCATACTTTACCTGTCTTATATATATATATATATATATATATATATATATATATATATATATATATATATATATATATATATATATATATATATATATATATATATATATATATATATGCTCATTCATACAATCATCATATAGTAATAACATTCAATACATAGTCATACACGTATCATACACTTATCAATTAAGTATATGTATTAACTATCACATAGGAGTATGCGCACAGCCCCGAAAGCATAACAGATAAAGGGGCTAGAACTCACCTGGATCCTGTTTTGTTCACCATTAATAGTAATCCCCTTCTTGAGTTGTGCACAGCTAACTGTTAAACACATCACGAGTATCAATTATCTACTACTACTACTACTTCATACATCCACATTAATGAAACCCTCAACTAACGGGAGTCTGGGGGAAGCGCCCCTGGCTAGGGTTGAGTTACCAGGTCAGTTCAGAAAAATTTTGTTTTTGTTAACAGGTCCTTCATCAAAAACGCATCAGAAAATGGATTTCATGAAATTTCGCATGGCCATTTTGCATGGAATTTCTCATGAGAATTTCGCATGGAATTTCGCTTCGCATGCGATTTCGCTTCGCATGCGATTTCGCTTCGCATGCTGATTTCGCTTCGCATGGCGTGCGATGCAAAATTCTTTGATTTCACATGGCATGCGATACAAAGCCCTTTTTCATGCGAAACCCCCCTTTTTACTTTATTTTTACCATTTTACGGCCATTTTCCTCCGAGACTCTTCCTTAGGACCCGATTCTACTCTTTTTATGGGTTTTGGGTCGTACCAACTTTGTATACCCGTGTTTTTCATAGTCCGAATCAAGAGCTCAAAGAAGGAGGATATCTGGAGTCAGGAATCAAAGTGTGCCAAATTTGTCTCATCCTCAGAATTTCAATAATTGGTGGATCAAGCTAAATTCATATTTTTGTGCTCACATGAATTTCAAAACTAATTTATTCCCAACTAGTTGTAAAAGGAAAGTGTTGAAGAGCACTGATGGGAAGAGGATAAACGAGAAACCTCCAGATTGAGGTTTCGGGAACGTGTCCGGCTGAAGACTATTTTGTAAACTTAGCCCTTCACGGGAGGCAACCCGTTTGCTGATGCAGTATCTTGGAGGATATTCATGGAAGAAGACTTTGGCATCATATTTCTTGCGCATATTACCAACTAAGTCTTTTCCATTATTTATCTTTTTATTTTTTTTTTTTTTTTTTTTTAGGTTTTTAGTTTTATTGTTTTTTTTGTATTTCGACTTTATTTTATTTTTTGTCCTTATCCTTGCATTGAGGACAATGCAAAATTTAAGTGTGGGGATAGGATATTTGAGTCATAGTTAAATTTAATTAAAAAAATTGGAAAAAGTTTTGAAAAAATGTCCCTTGAATATGGGTTTTTGTACTATAAATGGAAAATGATAGTATAATTGGAAATTGGATTTTGAAATTACTATATATAAGAGATATAAAAAAAAAAGAAAGCGTACTTAGCTTGGGATATGTCGGTAGGCCCAACTATTCTTGAAAGTTTCCCATTGTATATTCTAAATAAACCTAATTAATCTTAGATTTTGTGGGTTCTCATCCTAGGGGGATAGTGAAGCTGAAATTCGATAAGGCATAGATAGTATTACCATAATCTGATTACCCTAAGGTGGTGAGAATTGAATGAACTTTAAAATTAGCACGCCACACTGTTTTATGAAAAATAAATAAAGAGTGGTGGCACCCAGCAAATGTCCAATTTTATACGAGCTTAGAATTTAGTTATATATTTATAGGTAAAAGATGCCTAAGTGCACAATAAAAAAAGAAGAAAAAAAAAAGAAAAAACAAGTGTAATCCAAAAATTTGATCTGAAAAGCAAAAGTGAGAAAGGCTAGTAATGAAAAATGTCAAAGAAGCATTCTCAAAAATAGAAAGAGAGGCCAAAGTGCACATACTAGACGAGACAGAGAGTTTACATGTTACCAAGGGGATGGCGACTCTGAGGATATACTATTGGGACTCGAAAGTTTTTAGTCAATAAATATTTTCTTAGGGAATATATAGGACGAAGTCCAATAATATTTAGGGCATGCTCGTATGACCTCACTTGACCTATCATCCATAATTCCATCTAAGTGTATTTTCTTCTTACTATTAAAGAGTTCTTATCTTATGGTGATATGTTCAACCAGTTTGCTTCAACTCAATTTTTAATTGTTTTTACAATGCTTGAGATGGGGTAGGTGAATCTTGACTCAAAAGGTGTGAGACCCATAGGTTTTTGATATCACTTAAACTTAATTGCTAAATGTGCTTGGGGGCTTGATAGGCTGGTGGCTGGGTTTAAGTGGATCACAATATCGGGAATCGCAGTTTTTGCGTTTATCTCATATTTAAAATAACCTATATGTTTTTAAGACCGTGTTTTTCGATTCTGATTCCATTGCAATTAAACTTTTTCAGGGACGAAAAAAGATAAGTGTGGGTATATTTGATATAATGCTAAATATATATAAATCTTTTGTATATTTTATTTAATATTTTATTATTTTTTGTTTGGTTTTTATTAGAATTTATATATTACTAACATATTTATATATTATAGGTCCCGGGACTTGTTCATGGTTAAAAAGGGCGAAAAACGATCTAAAATAAGCCAAACCGGAGAACCGGAGGATCTTCTACGAATTTTAAGTCTTTGGGCTCAGATTTCCAGAATCTTTTATGAATTTTAAGTTTATGGGCTCAGATTTCCAGAATCTTCTATTAATTTTAAGTTTTGGGCCTTGAAAGTCTATATAAACACCCCTAAACTTAACCCTAATCATAACCTGAATACCCTAGCCGATTGGGACAAAATTTGGAGCTCCAGAGGAGATAGTTTGGAGGGTTGAAGGCAAGGAATCAGCCGGTGACGTACTTATTATTCAAGGACGAAGATCACGGGTTTTATAACCTTTAATCTTCCGTTCTTATTTATTTTCACCATGATTTCTTTTATTATTCTTTTGTTTGATTTTATTATGCTAGGCTAAACATTATAGACTGCCTAGGCTTATTATGAACCTCTGTTAATGTTTGATTTTGACTTGGGTTTTATTTATTGTTATGGTTTTATGAACTAGTAAAAAAGGTTTAATTATATTGAGTTGATGCATATGTGTGCTTGAGGTTGTTTAATTAAGTTTTATTATTTCATAGTTGCCTTGATTATTGTTTGTCATTTTGATAGATTTCTATTAAGTCATCTACTTTGTGTTTTTGACTATTTTATGATTGATTTCGAATAAGATCATAGGAATAATATTATTTAATCAAATAAACCTAAGTGTGCTATTAACCTAAATAGTTTTAAGGTGCTAGATTATTGATAGGTCTTTGTTGATTAGGATTGCTAGATTTAGTTCTTCGTAAGGAGTCCGTCTAGGTTTCATTGATTAACTTTGTCTATCGTGTCAATTGAATATATTTAGACTGCCTTTGATTTCCACGCTGTAAGGTAGGATTTCGTATAAAGGAACTAGTTTCTAATTAATTAGGTGATCGTAAGGAAACTTGATTTTTAATACTAGTGAGTGTTAAAACTTATTATAAACCCATAGGTGTCTTCTTGAGAAGGGTCAGGGGTCCTGTTCGGGTTTTCTTTTAAGTGTCTATTTTACGATCCCAGTTCCATAACTAAATATTTTCCCGGTTAATTGATAACTGAAACTTAGGGGATTCTAGCCTAGGTGGTTGCTTGTCATTATTATGTGAATTAATTCTAGGTTTAAGTCGTCTTTAAGTCTTAGTGATTAATTTAATATTAGTTTAAGTAACCCCCCCCCCTCCCCTCAATAATATAAATAAATAGTCGTGTATGTAGTTGTGTCTAATTTAGCTTGTTTACGTAATTAAAAGAGTCTCGTGGGTTCGATAATCGGACTTACTTAGTTATACTAGAGTTGACCGGTTCACTTGCCGGTTAGTAGTTTTAGTTAAGTTAAGAGTCTAGAATTATTACTTAGTGTCTAGATTAGATTTTATTTAGTTAATAAATTAATACTACTTTTAGCACATCATACGCTCTCCGTTTCTCGTACCACTGAAGTAGGACAGTGGCACCTTAACTCCCGTCAATCACATGGGGTTTAGCATCAGTGAAGTTCTTGGATGTAACGACAGGAGCTGAAGGCACGGATGGAGCGAGGTTGATGTTAGCCATGAAGTTTTGATGCATTTGGGTCATCATGCCAGGAAGGACCGCAGCTAGTTGCTTAGTGATCTGGGCAGTCATCCTACGGCTAGAGGTTCTAGATGAACGATGCTTAGGGTATCTCGAAGACATTCTGTGAACAAGGGTAACGAAAATCGTGAGACTCGGAATAATGTTTGATATATAAAGAAAAGAAATCTTTGTTAAAGTTTATTAAATTTGAAAACCATAGTAATAATAATAAGCGTTGTGTGAAACACAGAGTTTTCATGAACCATCATGGACTCTTATGTTCCTACACAAAAATCAAAATTTGTAATTAAATTGAACCAAAAGTTGGGTATTCGTGTATCACCAAGACTTGATAGACACTCGTTTAAAACACATTGTAAAACACTGAGGGTCGGAGTCACAGGCTGCATGAACCATCATGACTTGTATGACATCCTAAGGAGTGTAACCATATCCCGTTCACAAAGAGGACATGGTCACGTTTGAAAGCTTAAAGTTGCGATTCGTATGGCGTTTGGTGTGATACGCTTTGGCTTAATAGGTTTCATGCCCTTTCTGAACTCTCTAGGTAAGCAACCAGGTCCCGCGGATAATTGGGATTTGTGCGCTTGCTTATCCTTATGTTTCAATAACCTTGGTTTCAAGAGTTAGGAAAACAAGCACGTCCCCATTACAGTTACTACATACCCGCCATGTAGAACCCGTCTTTAAGAAGAATAACTATCAAAAAACCAAAATAAAATCGATTGAAAATGATTTTAAAATTCTTGTTTTAGGCCTAAGCCTTGGACTTGTGTATGTGTTTATGTACATGAGGCATAAATGAAATCAACAATAAAATAATAAGTGCATTTGAACAATCAAGTAAAGGCCCACATAATTTCTAATCATGCAACCTAAACAAATAAGCTATAACTAACTAGAATACTACGTCTAACGTCCTATCTTATAGTCACGGCTCTGTTACCAATCTGTAACACCCCGGCTTAAGCGGAAACGCCCGAGTGTGACATACAGATTGTTCAAACACACGTGACACTATTATGTGACAATATTATCATTAATTTATTTAAAGTCTCAAGTGCACAAGTTTGAAACAAGGAAATGCATTCAAATAAATGTAGAACAACTATAATATCTGGTTGTTTATTATTGATAACTTAGAACAAGCGTATTCGTTACTTCAACATCTAATAATGGTTCCTGTAGCATGTATATAAAATAAACGGTCAACTAAAAGTAGTTGGTGAGAATCACACAGTTTTAATATACATAAATAAAAACCATACAATTTTATGAACATGTGTAATAATGCAAATATAGTCATTTCCAGTTAGTAACAACCAACGTACTCGGATAATAGCACAATGCACGTAAAGTCCTTTCCAATTGGGGACAACCAACGTACTCGGATAATAGCACAACACACGCAAGGTCCGTTCTAGTTGGCAACAACCAACGTACTCAGATAATAGCACAACGCACATAAGCAAATAAACATACAAGTCCATAATACAAATTGTAGTTTTGTAAATGCCTAAGTAACTGTTTGGATACGATATGCATGCTACCCCCAAAATGTAAAAGTGTTAAAAAGGGGGTGTGAGAAACTCACCTTTGATAAGAAGCGTAAATAAAAAAAAAGCCAAAAACGCGTCAAATGAGTTGAAACGGTTAAATCTCACGAAATATAAATAAAATAATATGAATATTTAACCACTACTTAACGAAATTGTTAAAACTAATTACTGTATAAACATGTTGGGAAAATATATTATTTTATTATAATTTTTACTAATTTAAGGCATTTATTAATTTAAAAATATTTTATGTTTTAACAGGATTTTAACTGTTTAATATTATTTTAATATTATTTGATTAATAACTTAATGTAAATATGAGAAATATGATATTTGCAAGGCACGGGTTAAAATTTATGAATTAACTAATTTCTAACGATTTAATAAATAAGCTAAATAATTAAAGTTTAACGATTTACGATTAAAGAACGAATTAAAATTAACAGATTAATGATTAGGAACGTTGGTTTTTATATGAGAAATGGTGAAATATAATTTATACTTAATTTATAAAAAATTTTATATTTAGTTTATAAAATTTTTATTTGGTTTAAAATGATTTTATTTGATTTGTTCTGATTTTTAAAAAAATTATTTGAATAAAAATATAAGAAAATTTAAAAAAAAAAATTAAATACAAAAGGTGTACTGGCCCGGGTTAACCCAGGTCTTGGGGTGTTAGCTCAAAGTGTTACCCACTGGACTAGTTCGGTTAATCAATTTATAAATGGGAACAAATATATAAATATAATATAAAATGTTCATCTTCAACTACATAAACCCTAGCAATCGAATTCTCTGATTTGGTTCATGTATATTTGATTTATGTTAGGGGTTTTGAAAAGTAATAAGAAATGATGTAAAGCCCTATAAAAATTACCCGGAAAATATTCTTGATGATGGTGAACGGAGACTCGCCAGAAGAACGATTCTTCGACGGAATTTATACCATTCAGAGAGAATTCTAGTGAAATTAGAGGTTATGAGCAAGTTTTGACGATGTTGCTTGGTCTATTTATAGCTCTAATTGTGTCGTTAGGTGATAATTAGCTGTTAATGCGTTTTATTATATTCTCTGGCCGTTGGTGGATTAATTCGGCCATATTAGTCCATTAATAGTTATAAAAGGTTGTTAATGATTAACATTAATGGAAAATGAATTGCAATCATTATTCGATGTTAATTTGGCGTTATGATATGCTTTTAAGGTTATCGGATGTCACAACCCGACTTAGGGCCTAGGCGTGACACCTGTAGTTGGTACCTGTTTTGAAAATATATCAGAGTTGCGGGTTATTAGCGGAAGTCTTTGATTATAATAAAATATTAATTTATTTGAAAACCTCTCGGATAATATATATCCAAATATTTGATTTATAAACCTTTGTCTATTTTTGTTTACAATATTTTATTTATTAAAAACTGCCATCTCTATCTGTGATCATCTATCTCCAAGAGTGACTCCTATTCCTTGCTATACATGCTTTCTTGTAATGAGGGGAAAAAAATTCGCCAGCGATATGCTGGTGAATCGTTGACTCTGAAAACATTTGACTGACAAGATAGTTTTGGAACAAACTCAGCAGAAACGCCTCTTATTTCTGGGAACTTGTGCCACTGCCATACACACACAATTATGGTTCTCCAAGAACTCATGCACATTGGAGAACTTTCGTTATGTCTGTTAGCCTACGACCACGTAGCCTTGATTGATAGCTTAACAGATATGTTTGGATCCAGACACATTTGTACTCGGTATGAGTTGCTTTTATTGTCTACCTTGTGACCTAAGGATCACGTAATCCCTTAAAAATTAGAGATCACGTAATCTCATATTTGATTGATTGTTTAAGATAAACAACTCGTTTATCTGACTGTAAAAGGTTTAACGTATTCACCTGTGATTGTGATTGTCTTTTCTGAATGATGTGGTGATCTCGTTTGAAAACCTTTGTGAATGAATAATGATTGATCTATAATAAAATAATTTTGTATAAATACCTGGATCGTCTCTTGATCCAGCTACAGACCTTTAGTCTGGTTTTGATAGCTTTATACCTTGACTGATCATTTGTTTAAATTAAATATTTAAACCCGTAGTCTTTTCATTTGTTTACAAATCATGTGTTGAGTTTCTTCTTCATGAAGAAACATCTATTAATAGGTTTCTTCTTCAAGAAGAAACATCGAATTGACTATAACCCTAGTATGTAAAATCTTACGTTTCTTAGTTGTGAAGAAACTACTATATCTTCTTGTATGTAAAAATTTATGTTTCTTAATCATGAAGAAACATTAATTTAACTATAACCTTTGCATGTATAAAATTATTATAAACATAATCATGATCAACGTTTTGGGCAATACCCCTGACTATGGTCTAAGCCATATAATATAATAATAAAATAATATTTAGGTAGAACCCCTACCTTAGGAGGGTATTTGGAGTTTGTTACCTATGATTGATTGAGCAGCACTCCTACTCTATTTCGCGTTCTAGAGCTTAAACCGTTAGAGCCTCGGGGTTTGGCACGTTCCACGAGACCAGCACGCAAATCGAGACTAAGTGTGTGAAATGTGTATGGTTTGGTGTGAGATGAAATGTCGGATGCCTCCCCTTTTATAGTTGATTTTAAGAACCGTCGCGTAGTGCGATGGTTCCTTAGCTTAGGGCATTGCGTAGCGCGATGTCAAGAAATTGACGCGTGGCATGCTGACTCAGCCCTAGCGTCTGCCACGTGCCCCCTATTGCGACACGTGTTGCTGTGTCATCGTAGACCGTCGCGCTACGCGACGGTCTTGAGCTTGGGCTCCTCGCGTAGAGCGATGGGTCCTGAAATCAGATTTTTCATTTATAGTCCCTCGTCTTTGATAACTTGCTACCTCTTGATCATACTTCCATTTTCCAAAAATACTAAAGCGGCCCTTAAGCGGCGATGCGATCATCGAGTAGCTCGATGGGTCCTGAAATCAGATTTTTCATTTTTAGTCTCTCTTCTTTGATAACTTGCTACTTCTTGACCATACTTCCATTTTTCAAAAATACTAAAGCGGCCCTTATGCGGCGATGCGAGTGTGCGAAGTGCAAAGTGTGCCATCAAAACGCCACATTACGCCCATCGCCCGAGTCCGTGTCCGTGCGCGTCGAGTGCTTCGCACCCCTCCGCTAGGACTATGGAGAGTGATTACTCATATTAAAACATTCTTATGGAAATTTGCTTCCTTATAAAGAGCTTCCATTTCTTTTCTTGTTTCCATATGGGATGAAACTTTTCTTCCTTATTTATACCCATATGAAATACTTTCATTTTCTTTCATCTTTCCATGTGGCATAGAATTTTTCTTATTTCCATGGGATATCTTTATTTAACTTATCTCATTTTTCCTAATAACTTAGCTTGTGAATATTTTTAACCCTTCAACTTTTAAAGTTGACATTTTTAATCCAAAATAATTATGGAATTTTCTAGGATGTTACATCGGAACAGTTCTCACGTCGTCAGCGGTCTGATCAGAAAACCGTGGGGACGAAGGGGGGGATGGGATATAATATTATTGCATTATATTTTAAATTCAATGTTACAAAAATGGTCCCTCTAGTTTAAGATTCTTTAAAACTGGATTAAAAGTATTTTTACGACTTTGACCTTCTAGTTTAGATTTCTTTTTAAATAAAGATTGAATTTTTTTTCATTAAGAACCTTGAACTTTGGAATTTGTGATTAACAAATCAAGATTTTTATACTTAGATATTTACGTATTAAACCCGTGTAGTTCGGAATTTGACTAAGTATAGAATATTAAAACCTCGGAGTTTCGTTAATAGCTTGGCAATAATAGAAAATGAACGAATAATATACTTGAATCATTGAGAATATAATTTATTAATGATAAATAATAAAAATACATTGAAACGACCTAAAGGGTCGGGTTAACAGAAACAAAATCAAATCCAAATACGAATCAAAATTGATGAATGTCACAACGACCCTTAAACAGCCTATAGGTGCACCCACGACGCCCTTTCTCCTTCTCACCATCTCTCCCCGGCCTGACTTCACTCCACTCCCCTATCTCAGTCTCATCATCTTTCTTACTGTTCTCCTCTGTCTTCTCGGTGGTTCTAACATGACTTCCTATAGACTTTTCTGGCTACAGATTCTTCATTGCAGTAGCAATATCTTGAGCAATAGCATCTTAAATGGTAAGGTCAAGTTGATACCCTTCTTCTCGCTCAATTTCCATATCTTCCTCTCTTGTGTTAATAACCAGTTCTTTAGAGGGTAACGGGTTAACTCGTGGCCCACCACGACGTCCAGTAAGAACTCCTCGTCCATGAATCGTCCTTGTGCCAGCCATTCGTATTCTATAAGAAAACACAAGCGTCATCACTCTTGGAATCATTTAGTACAAGAATAGTAAGATAAACAGTTAATAACAGTGGCCAGTTGTAATTAACTAATCACGTTACTCCCCTTGTCCTAAATACTTCCCTTCATGATCACACTTGTGCTAGATTCTACAACTTACTTGCATTAATCATACAATCATACTATAAACATTCACATATATACTTATATCTAGCAATTAAGCTAGCATTCACAACATCTTATATCAAATCATACATTCTAACACGTGAAGTTAGTCAAGTACTTTAACATATACTTTCTTTCATACTATCACATAGATTCTAACATTCAAATCGGTTATATTCTTTACTACTTGTGGGCTTGCATGGGTGGCATACGGCTATCCATACTGTCATTCTTCTCTGGTCCCATTCTCTCTTTCAGTTAAAGCATGTAAGGATGCTTAAATCTCTCAAACTTTTGCTCTGATACCAACTTGTAACATCCTACCCCTAGCACCACCAATATTGTCCGCTTTGCCCACAAATAGCTCACGGATTTGTTTTGGTTTCCTAGATGGAGACTTCCCTGGAAGTCAGCCATCCTGCAACTACTTCCACCTAAGAATGCTTAACTATGGAGCTCTCCCCTCGTCCACTAGCATTAAGCCAAAAATGCGTTGGTGATTTAAGAGGCGAGACATTTACTTATGAGCCAAGGATCTCTCCTATCCATGACCGATATGGGATTTGCCTAGGTGGTATCAAAGCCACTCTTGTACCGTTCGGGATGGCGGGGTAAATCTCATCAGAGACGGTGAGTTCCCGGGGGTGTCATGAGGTACACCTTAGGCAAATCCCATACCAGCCATGGACAAGAGCGATCGTTGGTTTATAAGTAAATGTCTCAGCTCTAAATCACCAACGTGTTTTGTGCTTAATGCTAGTGGATGATAGGAGAGCTCCACAGTTAAGCGTGCTCAGGCGGAAGTAGTAGCATGATGAGTGACCTCCTGGGAAGTTCTCCACATAGGCAACCAAAAACAAATCCATAAGCTCTTCGTCGGCAAAACGGACAATACCGGTGGTGTGAGGGGCCGAATGTTACATGTATACTCACCTGCAAAATGAAATCTTGGGCATCTCTTGATTATGAGGGTATGCCATGAATACTGGGAGAGTTAGCTTGCTATCCTATTAATTTACACATTTAGCATATCTATTGGCTGGTATGTAGACTTGAATTCTTACGTTTAAGTGGACAACAATATCAATAACAATTATTTTGGGTATGGGATGACGTGTAAAAATCAATATGATTCTATGTCTGAGAACTCGAAAAAATACGACTACTTTATTATGAATGTTTGATATATAAAAAAAGGTGTATATTTTTTATTTCCTTTTATTTTTATTTTTATTTTTTTTATTTTATTTTATCTTTGTCTTATTCCTGATGAAAAAATAAAAAAAATTACCTTCTCTTTCAAGTTTGTTAAATTTTTAATTGATTTTTCATACTTATATTTTGATAAAACATGCTAAAAAGAGACTAAAACTGAAGCAAAATCAATGAAAGATTTTGTGTGTGCTTGTGTATAGATTTGCAGGTCTGTCCTTATTTGAAGATACTAATAAATTCACCAAGATTGTTCCTACCAACTATAGCACACACAACGTCGTAGTATCAATTGGAAATTTTACGCCTCGTTTGGGTGCTTCTCACCAGTAACTTGCGGTCAAGATAACAATGAAGAACGTAATACTGATACTTCATGCCTCAACTCAAGATATATGGATTTGTTGTTCGGGGGGGGGGGGGGGGTATTATGATGGTCACCTTCAGAAATTCAAAATAATGACAACTCTAATAGAAGATGATTAGAAGCAATAACGATGAACAATCATATCTGTTCAACAAGCTGAACCTTTAAATTTACTGTTGATCATCCGGTTAACCAAGACAAGAGTAAAGCTTTTTCAAGACTGCCTTGCTAAAGTCTAGAGAGAGTTTGTTGAGATGCTACTTACATGTAAAGTTAAAATTGAAGACTATTGAGCATACGTCAAGGGGGAGTTTGTTAATACTGTTTTTGACGTCGGCATCGATATTAGTCATCTTCTATATTTGCTGTCAACGATAACTGTGCATAGTAATTGTTTTATAATTATTGTAACTTTAGTTAGTCTGTAGATCGATTTGTTGGATAGTCGTGTTGGTGGAATGGACCATTAATGTAATGGGCTTGGATGGTGGACATAAAGCACAACAAACTCACATCCATTCCCCGCTATAAAAGTGAGACTTCCATAAGAATAGGATTCTTCCAACACTTTCCATTTGTATTATTTGATTTTTTGGGCTTGTTTACGAAACCCACACAAACCATGATTGAAATCCAAGAGTTATTTGGTGATTACTTGTGTTAATCCGGTTCTACTTTTACACCTTTCTACTTTAGTCATTCAAGTAAGTTTTCGTCTTTCTTGAGGTAAACTTACTAACAAAGTGACAACAAGCACCTTCTTTCTCAAAGTAAACTTTCTCGTTTTGATTCATTCATCGTTTTGAGTGATTTCCGCTCACTCAAAACTCGTTAGATCCGAAAATTATCAGATACACGGGACTTACCCCATGTGGCATGTCTAAACCACCAATATGTATGCCATATATTTTCCTATCATTTTTAGTAGAAATCCAATTTTTAGTGTAACCAACCCAAACCCTCTTCAGAAACCATTCTTTCAAAATATCCGTTCTCAAAATCGCTATTAATAAATCACTACTGTATCAGTCAGATTTTCTTTTCTTGAAGACGTTATCAAATCTAACAGCAATATTTTATTTTCTGTCCACTAGCCACACTATCCTATGAAAACCGCAAATACCCAATTCTCAGTTGAAGACTGCGCTTTCAAGCAAACTCAAATGGGGGCCTCTGTGCTCACAAATTAGATTTCATACACCAAAAAGGAATTCAATATCAACACCATGATGGCACCTTTCATTATTTATAACTGAACATTGTCGGGAGGACCACCAAAGGACGATTTCGACCAAGAGATGGTAAGGGGGCATGTGAATTTCACATGTTCAAGAATTGGGAAATTCATAAATAATCGAAATGATACATGTATATCATTGGTTTTAAAAGCGCACATTCGCATGTGAAATCATGCAAACCCATTCCATGTAAATCGACATGTGAGTGTTATTTTACAATGCATATGAAATTTTTATTTCGATAATGATGAATGTGAAACTTGAGAGCCATTGGGAACACTTATACTACATAATTCCAAAGGATCAACAACGACGTACAAGGCTTGGTTGCAGTTTTCCAATTGAAAATTATGAGAAAATAATACCAAGAATCTTGTTTCTATAATATCCAACATATCCCTGAAGGATAATCCAATGCACTTTATATTGACAGTTCTCTCACTAATTCGTTTCTACCTTACAACGAGGAATTGCCAACAAATTCCTTTAATACACACATTTACATACATGAGTGTATATAGATAAATGCATATGTGTGTGTAAGAGAGAGGATTTAACTTATATATCACTACATTATAAACCAATTTTTTTCATTCTTTTTATGATTTGAAATGTTATCCATCTCATATACACACATCCTTTATCTTGTCCTTCCAAAGGATTAGTCTTATGAATAAATGTTCAAAAACAATTGAAGTATAAGATACTATATTCCAAATTTCTTGTGTCAAAATTGCTATATATAGATACTATTTACCATATTGCTTGTGTCAAAAATTGCTATATATCTTTCAATGTTTTTCTATGTTTGTCCACGCGACATGAATAATGATCCGAAAAACATGATATATGATAGTCAATCCACAAACACTCATGCTTACACGTAACACCACTCCTTACTGCTTAAGATCCCCTATTACATTGGTCTAGCTGCTTAAAGGTACAACCCACATTACAACTTGAAGAAACACTAAGTTACCCCGACAGATTACGGATAATCTTAGGGTCAAGTAGATGTTTCCCACAAGGGTTAGGTCCGGCAAAGATGGTTATTCTTCTGATGACCTGCAAAACAGACACCGTGAGCTCGTCACTGAGAAGGGGGGGTACCTCCTTGTGACCACCCTCCGGCGTGAGAAACAGACTAGATTGCTCTGAATATAAGTGTATATTAAGAGAAATAGCTAGAGCAGATAAGATATGTGATGGTATAAGATAGTATGATACCGTTCCAAGGTGTTGGAGTATTTATAGCCGAAGGTAGGTTTCCAAGCAGGTACAGCCAGCTGTATAATATTCCTTTTCTACCAACTGTGGGCTACGCACGTGCCATGCTGGTGGATGGCGGGTAGGCAGCGACTGATAGTGACATGGCCGGCTGTGTACTATTCCTTTTCCACCAACTGCAGGCTATGTACGTGCCACGATGAGGGTTGGTGAGTAGGCAGCGGCTGATAGTGACATTTTGTACTAGAGCGTGCTCCTCGTCGTACTGTTGTCAGTGAGCTGTCACCCTGTGATGGGCTGCTTTGGTCAGATCTTGTCTATTTTGTCCATACCTTGGCAGGTATAGTACAAAAGATCCTCCAGAAGCGTACGGACTGGCTCATTTGGGCGGGAGTATTCCCGCCTTGCTCATTCCTTCTTCAGGTGACATTACTGAATTATTGAGAGTTAGTGCCTTGTGCGTGTAGCCTTACTATTAGTGCGGGTAGCCTTCCCTGATGGCTTGTATCCGCAACTGCGGGAACAGGCGGGGTACTTCACCATTGGGAGGCTTTTCCTGCGGGAACAGCTGGCGTACTGCGCGTAAGGTCTTCATCTCTCTGAGCATGGTGGGTCCTGCGGAACCAGTTGGTCTTTGCGCAGACGTCCCTCTTCAAGGTGAGTCTTGCGGGTCCAACTGGGCTCTGCTTGGACCTACCTCTTCACAACTCTAGCCAACATGCATCAAACACTTGTACAATTCTACCTATATAAACCTATTTCAACACCATGCTCGTATATTATCTTCTCTTTTTCTTTCCATCATGGTTCTTCATGAAAGACCACACATCCTTTTACTTGTACTTTTCCTTTTTATCTCGAATTTCTTGTGTATATTGTCTCAATATACTCCTAGTTACGCCTGTGACATTGATCGAAATCCATGTTTAAAGGAATTCGCGTTTTGTAATACTTCACTCGATGTGAGAACGAGGGTTAACGATTTGGTAAAGAGGATGACATTGCACGAAAAGGCAGGGAGTATAGTGAGCGTGGCCGATAAGATTGACCGCCTTGGGATACCGTCCTACGGGTGGTGGTCGGAGGCTTTGCATGGTGTTTCTGACACCGGACCTGCTACTTGGTTTAATAAAACTGTTGTACCTGGAGCCACTAGCTACCCTCAAGTCATCCTCACTGCAGCCTCGTTCAATGAATCGTTATTCTATACCATAGCAAAGGTGCATACATAAACATTTGTTTATATATAAGCTGGTGACAGATAACTAAATAATAAACAAGTTTCCAAGTTATTTTTGTAAAGTATGGGGAAATCCCTAAAATAATTATTTTGACTAAAAAAATTCCAAGACTAGCCATGGTTTTTAAAAATACACAATATGGTCATTCAAAAATCGTTCGCTCATCGTTTTTTCACCTGCCATCCGTCCAAACTCAAAATCTATAGAATCCAACCGTATACTATTAGTCTATTAGTGTGAACCGGCCAAGGTAACTGCTATTAGTATGAACCGACCAAGCTATCGTACGGACCAACGGAATTTGTATTAGTTAATATTATTTATTTTTAAACATTTTAATATGAAAATTACGAGTTATAAAAATAAAATAATCTTATATATAATAATTATATAATAAATTCTAATGTAATAATAAAATTTATATAACAACTTATAACGTTATAATAGTAAATAAAAATGTAATAAATATAACATAAATTTTTACATATATATTTTTTTAAATTTATAAAATTTGTTATATATAATTCATATCATTTTACACTATTAAGAATAATAATACTGTTATAATTTAAATTTTGATTTTATTTAAACAGTTTTATCATAAGTTAGAATTTAAATTATAACATTATTGCAACATGTTATAAATTTTATTAATTTAATAAAATTTATACAAAATAAATGTTATTTTATAACATTTTTATTTTTGCATTATAATGTTATAATAAATTTATACAATTGTTATATAAAAGTTTATTTTATTTTATTTTTTTAACTTGTTATTTTCATATTAAAATGCTTAAAATCAAATAATATTAATAATTACAAATTCTGCTGATCCGTTCAAATTCTTCGGTCCGTACAAATAGCTTGGCCGGTCCTCACTAGTTTGGTCGGTCCTCGCAAATTCCGGCGCCCCCAACAAATATGAATAAATGGCAAGATTCTATATTGAATTTTAAGGTTTGAGCGGATGACAGGTGTAGAAAGTCAGACGGTTTTTGAATGATCAGGTATTTTTTTAAAAACATTGCTAGTTTTTAAACCCTTTCGGTCAAAATGACATATTTGAGATTTTTTTCTTAAGTATTCAAGTTTCATTCAACGATTTATTTACTGCGGCATCATGGTTACATAATACATTATCAACAAACATGTTTTAAATCTGATTATCTGCGTCAACATAGGTTGTTTCGGATGAAGCTAGAGCAATGTACAACGCAGGCATCGCAGGACTAACATTTTGGTCACCAAATGTGAACATCTTCCGAGATCCAAGATGGGGAAGAGGGCAAGAAACACCCGGAGAAGATCCGATCCTAACCAGTCGATACGGAGTAGCTTATGTTAAAGGTTTACAAGAAACTAGTGACCACAATAAAGATCGACTCAAAGTTGGAGCTTGTTGTAAACATTACACCGCTTATGATCTTGATAACTGGACTAGTGTCGACCGGTTCCATTTCAATGCAATTGTATGTTTATTAAGTTATGTTTATAACCTTACTATAAAGATATATAGATAAAGGTGACATCTTTTTTAATTCTTGTTTTGTGCTTTGAAGGTAACAAAGCAAGATTTGGAGGATACATATAACCCTCCATTTAAAAGCTGTGTTTTTGATGCAAATGTGGCAAGTGTTATGTGTTCTTTCAATAAACTTAATGGCAAACCGACTTGTGGCGATAAAGAGCTTTTGCAAGATACGGTTTGAGGTGAATGGAAACTAAATGGGTACATTTTCGATTTAGGAAACTTCGATTAAAAGTAGTCCGCAACTACTGCTTGGGTGCCAAACAAACTCCATAGAGGTTTTCACTAGACATAACCAGCTTTATATCAAACTCTAAACTCTATGGACTTAGACTCTCATCAGAGTGAACTTGCTGAGTTTGCTTAGAGGGGTAGCGAACTAGCAAAGTATAAAAAAAATTAAAAAAAAAACAAAAACAACTTATTTGCAAGCAAGTACGGCTCTAGTTCCTAAGCCACCTACTAATGCAAATAAGTCTTCAATACTCATTGTGTAATATTGAGTTAAGAAAGCGAAAGGTTAAAGATACACCACTAGCCCACTATCCACACATCACTAACGTCATACAAGAAGTATAGGTTATGATAGTCGAAAAATAGTCATATGAGGTCGTATGGCATACTATATTGACAAATCATACATGCCATGGGTCATATGAGTGGTGTTCGTTCAAATCATGTGTTGTATGATGTGTTATATAAACATAGAAATGATTGATGTGATGTCACAGACCAATGACAGAGTCATATGGCCCGTATAACTAGTCATGCGACTGTCATACCCGTATGATGACAAATGGTATAGGTTTAGTAGCACTAACACATTTTTTGTTGTTACAGATATATTAGCTCTGATTGTGATTCATTAGAAGTCATGATCAAAGACCAAAAATGGGCTAAAACACCCGAAGAAGTCGCAGTTGATGCCTTAAACGCCGGGTTGGATCTCAACTGCGGAGATTCCTTAAAAAACTTCACCAAAAAAGCTGTAAAAAGAGGTCTAGTAAGAGAATCAGCCGTCGATCGGGCTGTCACAAATAACTTCATAACCCTTATGAGGCTCGGATTCTTCGACGGTAACCCAAACAGACAAATATTTGGAAAGTTAGGCAAACAAGATA
The DNA here is from genome assembly GCF_021521415.1 of Bidens hawaiensis. NCBI lineage: Eukaryota > Viridiplantae > Streptophyta > Magnoliopsida > Asterales > Asteraceae > Bidens > Bidens hawaiensis. Next base: position 155,453 of record NW_027495819.1, on the reverse strand, counting down.
TATGCACACAAGCTAACCAAGACCTAGCTCGCGAAGTGGCCCGACAAGGGATCGTGTTGCTTAAAAACAGTTTAGGGTCGTTACCACTTGTCCCAAGTGACATCAAGACTCTAGCGGTCATCGGTCCGAATGCAAATGCAACAAAAGCCATGATTGGAAACTACGCAGGGGTCCCATGCAAATACACAACTCCCATACAAGGGCTGTCGGAGGCGGTTCAAACCGTGTACGAGCCAGGGTGTACGGATGTGAAGTGTGCGTCGACGCATTTGTTTGAAAAGGCTAAGACCGCGGCTGCAAACGCTGATGCAGTGGTTCTAGTCATGGGGACTGACTTGTCCATAGAGCACGAGGCTTTGGATAGGATTGAAATAGATCTTCCTGGACAACAAAATATACTTGTGTCCGAGGTTGCGTATTCGGCTAGAGGACCTGTGATTCTTGCGATAATGTCAGGTGGCGGAATGGACGTTACGTTCGCGAAATGTAACCCGAAAATTAGTAGTATTTTGTGGATGGGGTTGCCGGGGCAAGAAGGTGGTGGTGCTCTTACTGACGTTGTTTATGGCCGTTATAATCCTGGTATGTTACTTTTTTTTATTTCTCCACCCTCACAAGTTCTCTAAAAACTTAATATTATAATAATTATAAGTTTTTGAATTTTTTAAGAAAATTAATTTTATAACCTTTAAGTTTTAAATACTTTATAATAAAAGTTAAAAAAAAGAAAATATTATTTTTTAAATATTCTAAAAATAAGTTATCATTGTGTTTTAAGTTTTAAAAAAAAATTTAGATTTAGTAATTTGAATTATATATCTCAATATTTTCTAAATAAAAACAGAGTTTTGAAATATTTTTAAATAAGGTGTTCAATAAACTTAATATTGTTTTTGCTTTCAGAAGTATTAAAAAAATCAGAAATTCACTTTTTGAATAGTTTTGATTACAAAATCTATTTTACTTTTCTTAATAAAAAATATACTATACCTTTGCTTTTCATTTATACTCAAACGTTATTGGATACTTGTGCCTACGTGTAAGCACCATTCTTTTCACATACGTTGACGCGGACAAAGTAAATTTTCTTTTTGACACTCCCCACCCCAACCAATATATATGATTAACCTCTTTCTTAGTTAAAACGTTACGTCAATATCATGTATGCATCAATGTCATGTACACACTAAACTTTAACTAACTCATCATTTGTTTTGTCTTGCACTCTTGTAGGTGGAAGATTACCGATGACATGGTACCCACGATCATACGCAAAAAGTGTTTCCATACGAACATGAACATGCGAGCTGTCTCATCAACCGGTTATCCAGGCCGAAGCTATCGTTTCTACCGTGGCGAAACCGTTTACCCATTTGGCTACGGACTTAGCTACACATTATACGTACATCACCTCATCCAAGCACCCTCACACTTATCAGTTCCCATAACTAAAGCCCATACTTTCTTTAACGTGACAAACGACGTTTGCAACGGTTTAACATTCAACGCGGATATCATGGTTACCAATATTCGAAAAATGACCGGAAGCCATACCATTTTGTTGTTCTCGTACCCGCCTCAAGTTATCCACAACTCTCCTCATAAACAACTTTTGGATTTCAAGAGAGTGCGGTTGGGGCCATGGGAGCGAGCTTCGGTTAACTTCACGATTGATGTTTGCAAGCAGATGAGTGTGGTGGATAAAGATGGTACTAGGAAGGTTGCATTAGGACGACATGTGCTTCAAATAGGAGACCTTAAACATTATATAAGTCTCAAGAATTGATTTATTTATATTAAGGAGACGATGGTTTGTTTCAAAGGGTGTTGTTTTGGTGAAATGACACTAATAGCCACGGGATCATGGGTGCACAAGAAAATAAGGGTGATGAATGTGTTATGTCGAAACTGATGATAATCTGTTTAAGATTATTTATTTATTCGAGGAAATTGTACCTAAAACTTGTTGGGAACACAAATTGATAAGGTATTCGTAGTAATGAATCTTGTGTGTGTTTTGTGTTTTTTACATTGTATGAACGTATAAAACAATGACAGTGGTTTATTGATAAACTTGGTAATTTGTTCGCTGGATACAACAGATACGTATACAAGTTTAGGCTACTACTTGAAACGTTGTTATCCAAAAGAAACCATTTTTTGGATAGCGTCGTTGTTTAAGGGTGCTGCTAAGTTTTATATTAATACAACTTATTTTTTTTTCTCTATTTTGTTATCTTTTATTTTGTTATTAAAAAAAATCTATTTTTTAAATAAATTTTTTCTCTTGTTTATTGTATATGAAAAAATAATTTATGTGAAAATTTGTTATTTATATTTCAAAAAACGTTTTTCTAGAGCTTCTTTTAAATTTTAGATTTAGCTTACCTTTTAAAAAAGCGTATCGTTTATATTAATAAACAAAGAAGATTAAATAATATACAACTTGATTAACAAGTTGATTCTTTTCACATAAGACACTAGGGGTGAGCAAAAAACCAAATTAAACGAATCGAAACCGAAAAACTGCATCGAAAAAACCGAATCGAAGCATTAACCGAGGTTAATTTTTTGTTTTTTAGAAAAACCGAAATTTCTGTTTCGATTCGGTTATCCATTTTTTTAAAACCGAAAAACAGAACCGATTGATGATGTAAAGATTATCAAGATGATGAGAAATGAACTAAACTTTTAAAATAAATAAATAAAATGATGAATGAACAGTGGGACTATACTTTTAATGCTTTTTCAATTTTAAACTATATTAGGAACTTTGTATTCATATAGATTCACTTAACACATGCTTATTTTAGTTTTTTGAATTCAATATATACGTAGACTGTGGTACTGTAACACGTTCTTATCTAAGCTTAAAATATGCATTTTTATTTTTTAATTTTTTTGCAATGTCAACAAATAATTGGAAAAAAACCGAAAATAACCGAACCGAAACCGAAATCAACCGAAAAACCGAAAACCCAAAAACCGAAAACCGAACTATTTACATATTCAAATAACCAATTACTTCGGTTTTGATTTGGGTTTCGCCTAATAACCGAACCGTGCTCAGCCCTATATAACACTACTCTTGTGAACCTGAACATAATAAAAAATATTAAAATGATTTTTTTGTTAAGCAGGAAACATGTGATAAGTTTAGAAAGTTTATAAAGAGAGTATTGAAAGAGAGGTGCGTTTAGTCTAACCTTTGTTTACCTGTTTAAATCACCACACTTATAGGAACGTTTGATGTCACTAAAAATAACTACAAACATAATACAAATATATATATATTATAAGTCTAATAATTTAAGTTTATATCTAAACTTAGCAAGGGCATGTGACTTCGGTATTGCATTTGCTTCCATAACAACTTCAAAGATTGGTTAAAAATTTAATCTCCTTATTTTCCGAAACTCCTTTGCTCCCTTCTCGTCTTGCCCATGCATAGTGCACAATTACCTTTTTTTGTTGTATGACTAGCTTGTTTATGCCTCGTATTTCTTTAGAACTGCTGCAGTTTTGATAGATAGCCGATTCGAGATGGCTAAACAGTTTTGATAGATAGCCGATTCGAGATGGCTAATCTCCCAAGATAATGACCCTTTAAGCGGGTTAGACTCCAAAAAAATAATAGAAAGAACTAGACATTTTACTTCAATATGTTTGCCTCCTCCTAAAACATATACAGCCATGCCTTTAAATAGGTTTATAAAAGGAAACTACCTAGTACATGCACTCAGTGTTTTAAAAACCGGTACGTACCAGCCGGTTGAATCGGTTATACCGGATTTTCGTAAGGTCACCGGTATTTAGAGTCCAGTATTTTTGGGCGGTTTGCTAGAACATCGTACCACCAGTTTTTTTTAAAAATATCGGTTTAAACCGGCAAACCGGTTTTAAATCCAAAAAATTTTTGATATTTTTTGCGGCCTATATTTTTAAAAATGACCTTTAACATAGCGGTTAAAGTTGAAACGAGTAAACACGATAAAAGACGATTAGTTAATCAACCAATTTTGTATCATACAAATCAATGTTGGTTTATTTACATCTTTTGTAATCGACTAATTTCGTATATAAAGTATATAAACTTTGTCTCTGACTCAACCATTGTTCACGTCTGATATTTGGTTCAAGTGTGATGTTAATTAATATACTTTTGGGTAATTTTTTGAGTTGAAAGTGTATTTATATAGAATTACAAGGTAAATTATTTAACCCGGTTGAACCTCCCGGTACATTCCGGTTCAACCGGTTATACCATTTTTGAACTAAATCCAGTACGGGTAAAATACCGGTTTTTAAAACATTGCATGATATGCACTAACCCACTAACATAAAACTAACAACCAACTAATGAAAACATGAATTGTAGAATAATAAAGATGAGGGAAACGTGGCATGGCAGTATGCACGTATCAATACTCCCCACCTAAAATATTGCCTTGTCCTCAAGGCCGATACCAGTTGTTCCCATGGTGGTCGCCATTCGAGTCAGACAACCACATACGGGACATTCGCATCACTTCGCCATGGCGGGCGCCACTCGCGTCTTCCGGTTGCAGCTTCTAAAGGGGTCATTGGTTGCTCCGCAAACACCGGTTTCCAGATTGAGTCAACCGGTTATGAACCATTGACGAAGTTGTTTTTGGCACCACTACGGTTGGATTTGTTGGTTCCCATTTTGGAGCCGGTTATAGGACCGTCATAGGGGTTGATTTTGTGGGTGTTTGGCATGTTCTTGAGGTTTTTGATGGGAAGGTTGGTGCTGTAGAAACGAGTCGAGGCTTGGGCTTAGTAGAGGTACCAAGGGGTGATTTGGCAAATTAGAGGACTAAGGAATGAGTTTGCTGAATATGCTCAAAAGTGGCAGCTAAATGCTTGACAATTTAACCTAATTCGGAGGAGTACTCCTTCATGGCAGAAGTGTGCTCGGAGATGGAATTTGCAAAGGCGGTGACGGCGGCGTGGATTCTTTAAGTGGTTGTTTGGTTTCGTTATGTGAGGGAGTTTCCAACGGCACATAATTACCGTTTTCAAATCGGTAATAACAACCTTTGTGGGAGCTCTAAGACCAGCCGGCCACGGGGTCATGATGAAACCCACTTCGCGCATGATAATGCAATTGCGATCGGAAATTCCATTGATAGGAATCTTCTTGCATGAGAGATGAATGAGTACGAGAATGAAAACACCAAATGATAGATAGCCGATTCGAGATGGCTAATCTTCTATGATAGTAACCCTTTGAGCGGGTTAAACTTCAAAGAAATAAGAGAGAGAACTAGACATTTTACTTCAATATATTCCTCCCCTAAAACATAAACAGCCATGCCTTTAAATAGGCTTATAAAAGGAAGCTACCTAGTACATGCACTACCCCACTAACATAAAACTAACAACCAACTAATGAAAACATGAATTGTGAAATACTTAAAGATGAGGGAAACGTGGCATGGCAGTATGCACGTATCAACTTTCCTTCACCATGTTAAGGTTGCAATTCTCTTGCCCCTGTCTTCAATCTCCCTTCCCATGTTTGGTTGTAGTTCAAGACGAGAACATCAAGATATTTTATGTAGATGACTCGCAACATGCCCCTGTCTTCAATCTCCCTTCCCATCTTTGCACCAACAAGCCCTAAGACTACTCCCATTGGGAGCAATTCAGTCGGTCGGCCGGGCACTTTACAATTAAAATAAACTAAAAACCCAATATTGGGTGGCAACTTGTTTGGTCAACCAACCTTAAGTCGGTCGTTGGAATGTTGGATGAAGCAAATCACAATTTCCTTTTTTATATTATTTTGATGCTTACTGGTTTTAGTGACATTGATTTTGTATATATAAAATATAGTAAAACATATCATCAAGTGACCAAAGTTATATAATAATTTAAACACTTAGATTTAAAAAAAAATACACTAGTTTAATATAACTGAACGTAAATAAAGATTAAAATTAGACAACAAACTATACTACAACATAATCATTTTCAATTCGAACTGTCGTTCAGCCAATCGAATATAAAATGTGCTCATCTTCATATGGGTCATAGTAAACCAACGATCTTGATATGCTTCTTACTCTGAACTAGACATGTAATACTCTACGTTATATATAGTTGTTATTTATATTTTTTTCTATTACTTTTTAATACAATAAATCTAATCATAATATATATTTATTTATTTAAAAAAGTGATTTGGTTTGATTTTGAATTAGAGTGGTTGGTTGAGTTGTATAAATGAAAGAGAGATAAATTAGTTTTAATAAGAAGTTGGGTTGTGAACGTGAGTAGTCTAATAGATTATAATTCGTAGTTGGTTGGTAGGGTTAAACCATCAGTGGCTAATGAAGAACCGTCTCTAGCAACGGTTTTGATGGCTATTTTGGTGATTTTGTGAAAAAAATGGCTACTATTAATAATGGGGTTATCAAAATAGCTATTTTTGAATCCTAATTTCAGTGTTTTGGCAATGGTATATGTTAGTTTCAGTTGACATTCATAAAAAATAAAAATAAAAACAAAAAAATTATAAAAAACTTTAGGTCAACTAAATTGAGAAAATTATATGAAGCTTATGTTTAAATTTTACTATTCTATATATAAACGCTGCTGTTTTGTCTAATTAAATTTTTATAGCAAATGAATATTGAAAATTTAAGAAAGTTACATGTATCTCTTTACATGTGTTTAACGGGAACAAATAAAACTTTAAAAAGAGTCCTTTAGTCATTCAAAAGGGGTTAAGGATAAATAAGAAGAATCGATGAGTCAATTAGGTCTTGATGGTATTAGTCAATGTGGAAAAAATTGGCCAAAGTGATGGAACTTCTATGCCATTTTTTATAGTTCAGGGCCCTCTTTTAGGCCAACCTTACAAAATATTTCCTGTAAGTATTTAACATAGCGAGTTTGAAAAACTAAAGGATCAATAAAAATTTACGTAGCAAACTAAAAACCACATAAACCACCAGCCACTGCCATCGGCATAGGCGGCCGAAATGGCACCGTCCAAGTATTAAATGGTAAGATACAATGCTGTTGGTTGCAAAAGAATAAATAACACCATTACATATATTATTTATCAAAAGTAGATTGTCTAATATATCATACCAAGCAAATAATAGAGATCCAACCATTTGTACAGTCAAGCATCGATGACCAATGCTCAAATCTGTAAGTGGGGGATCGATTGGCTCGAAATTCACGGTTGTGTACGTCATGACATCATCTGGATGTTGCAATGCTTAGATACGAATCCCATAAAGTGATAACCACTTTGAGTAAACTAATCATCATAGCTTTCACAGTAACCTGTATAGGAATAATTCGACATTAGTAAATAACATATCACCATGTGTATTATTTTCAAATTAGTGAATTACCTTTGATTGGCAACCGCATGCTTTTAGCTGTTGGCATTTCATCGAACATCTGTCGGGCAAAAAATGTGATGCTGAAAACAAAACGAAACGCGTAAAACAACCAATTGACGTTTATAAACCTTGAATAGAATGAAATCTAATTAGAAAAGTCCCTAATTACTAAAAGCTGAAAGCGGAAAAATCAAACCTACTTTTGATGGCCGCGTCTTCGCAATGAGCGGCGACAATGTCATAGCCGCCCATAAATGGCCGCTGGAAATAGCAGGCAGCACCCCAGAAATCAAAGGGTTTACAACTACCGATCTCTCTCTGTACAATACGTGACCATGGCCGCCACCATAGGCAACGACCTATTGTGTTCTTTTTTTTTATTATTATGTTGTTTGTTCATTTTCGGTATTGTGTCTTTTTTCTCGACATTGTGTCTTTTTGTCTTTTTTTAAACGGGAATAACAGGGGAAATATTTTGGTTTTTTATTTTTTTTTCATTTTTTATCTATATATTGATTTATAATTTTTTTATTAATTTATTTTAATATTTTTAGTTGTTTTTTGTGTGACCACAAATTATTCTAACACTTCTCATTTTTATCTCCCTTTGTATTTTAACTTTACCCAACTATTAAAGCTCACCATTATTCTTATACTCTGAATCTTCAAAATAAGAGCATAAAAATCATTTCATTATTCTTATACTTTGAATCTTCAAAATAAGCGCATAAAAATCATTCACTCCATTATTATACACTATTGGATGAGTTAAAATATAAAGGACAAAAATGAAAGGTGTGGTAAGAATTTATGGTCACACAAAAAATCACTCAACAAAAAATTCAAATAATAATAATAATAAAATCATAACTTAAAATATAAATAAAAAACAACAAAACTTAAAAACTCAAATGTTACAACCATTTTGGTGGCCCTAAACGAATAAAAAATCAAAGCCTTTAAAAGAAATTGGATCTATACCTTTCAATTATTTGCTCATTTTGCTTCACATTTAAAATGTATAAGTTAAATATAACACTAAAGTAGTCTCATTTCTCGTTAGAACACTTAATTTTATAAGAAAAGCTTGACAATGTTTGACTTTTTCTGTTAAAAAACAAATCATAATGTCAATGAAACACAACATTAGAATAACTTGATTGCGGATACTTAAAAAAAATGGTGGATAGCATAAGGATATTTTCAACATAGGCATTTATTTACAAGCATAATGCTCAAATATCATGAAAAATAATGAATGTTTTTCATTTATATAGTGTTAAACTTTAACCTTCTAAAGTTGATTTTTTTTATGTTTTCTTTTTTGAAGAAATATATGTCATTCCCTTTCTAAAGATTAATATTCCAAAATTTAAAATTAAAAATGCATGAGGTTTGATCTTTGGTCATCAAACAAGCAAGCATAAGTTTCTACCACTATAATAGAGTAGTAGTATTATATATATATAGAGAGAGAGAAAGAGAGAGAGATAATTAAGAGAAAATTAATCTTTAGAGAGAATTAAAAACTAATAAAAAATTATTTTTTAATTAAAAATAAAAAAATATTTTCAATTTTCTTTTTTTGTCGTTATTCTTATACATTGTTACCTTTCACTCGAAAAAATTAAAAAACAAAAACGCTATAGTATACATACGTATTACTATGCAATACCGTTGTATTACACATGTGTATTACTTTGTATGTTTATGTTCAATAGTGTTTAATTGCATATATTAAATATTAATGTATTGTATATGTGTAGTAGTGTCGTATTATATGCAAAAAATAAAATAAACTAAAAGTCAATGTAGTGTCGTATTGTATATGTGCGTTAATATTGTATTACACATACGTACTAATGTGTATTCGATGTGCGTATTAGTCTTATATTGCATATATACAATAGTGTGTATCAAATATGTGCAATAGTGTTGTATTATATGCAATACATATATGCAATACACACTATTACACATGTGCACTACACCGACGAGGTTACCGACAAGGGTTTTGTTTTTTTTTTTTTGAACAATAACAACATATAAGAATAATGGAAAAAAAAGAAACTACAAATTTTTTTTAAAAAAAGTTAAAATAATTCATTAGAGTTTTTAAGTTTTTTCTTTAAAAGAAGTTTTTCTTTAATACCACCCATATATATATATATATTACATATATATAAAGAAAATTTCGATGTGTAAAAACTAATTTTCATAATTGTAACAGTAACTATATCTATAAATGTGATAAAATTACACTTAAATAATAATAACATACCAAAAGTTTTATAAAAAAAGTTAGTTATTAAGAGTTTCTTTAAGTTCTTAAATAATTTAAAAGTTCTGTAATGATGCTCATCCTATATATATATATATATATATATACATACATATGTATTGGTTCTTTTCAGAAGGATTTTTACAGCGAGAAGTGCGAGAAGTAATATCAACCAATCATATTTTTTTATTTATTATTTTTCTTTAATTTTATAAAAGGGTATTATGGTAATCTACAGTTGTGCCTAATTTTGGTAAATTCTAATTTTATGCCAGTTTCATCTTCAATTCGTTACCCTATCAATCGATTCTTTTTTTTTTCACAATCCAAGAATTCAGTTTCATACTAATCAAATTCTAAACCTTTCGCAGAAGTTTTTGTGAATCATGGAGCCAATTTTGGTGTTGATATTCAACGATCGTCAGTTATATATAAGATTAGTCTGCCCTAAATCAATCTTCAATCAAGTATGTCGGCAACGGTTCTCATGGAATCGTGAGGATATATATATCATAAATTTCGCAACTCTAGGTTTGATTCAAGTTATTTATGCCAAATTTTAAGCTAAAGAATATGTCTTGTCCCCGTTATCTGCCAAAATTTATCTTTTAACAATTAGCAATCACTAATCGAATTCGATGTTATTCATGTAGTTAATGCAGATTTGATATAACGATTTTAATCTAATCCACATTTAGCCTGATTGCTATTTAATTTTACAGTTGATTTGTGTTTTAATTGGTGTGTATATCAGTATGTTTTTTATTTCTGTATTGTTTTACTATCAAATTCATTAACTTTTGTATCTTTAACTGAAGATACAGACATAAATGGCTCAGTTTCATTATAAGAGCTATTGATTTTCCTTCATTTATCAACCTCACATTTACATTGTTTGCTCTATCTTCCACAATACAGTTCTAATTTATAATGGTATAATTTGTTTGTTATTTGAGTGTTCAACTCATATTATTTTAGCCAACTTGATATCTTAATAGTTGCAATGGTAAAAAAATCACCTACACATACTAACCACTCAAGTAGCTTACCGACTATTCAATATGATAGTAAGTTTTACAGTCTGTTGAAATTATACATATCGTTTACATTAAACATAATCAGTCCCTATTATGTTACTTTATTATATCATGGCGATATTCTGGTTCGATTGAATCATTCATGTGTTTCTTATTTGCATATACGTCGCTTTATACCTTTGTATGTATGATGCATCCGTATATGTATGTATGGTCGTTCGTTTGTATATACGTGCCGTGTTTTGTATGTATTCATATATGTAGGCTATTATTTGGTTATTTTATTTTTCTTTTGTCAGTAAAATATATCTGTAAACACATGCTGTATTATATCCACTATAACTTGATGTTCCCGACATACAAATTTTTTCCCCAGAAAACAGCTCTCTTCCCGAGATAAATTCTTTTATTCCAAAATCTAACGAGACGTTAATCTGTCCGTCGAGTGCTCCTCATGCTATTAGCAACGAACGTAAGATTAAAACTATGTTCGTTTACTTTCATTTACTTTCGTTAATAGTTTGTCATTTGTAACCAGTAACTAGTTTCCAGATATGTTTTTTATATCAGATTATATGCACTAATGGTTCAACCTAACCGACATTGACTTTGCTTATTTTGGTGTTTACCTTTGTTGAACAGTAGCTAGTCATGTTCCCGATATACAAACCAATTTTCACGAAAGCAGCAATGTTCCCAAGATTCATACCGTTACTCCAGAAACTAATGAGACGTTATTCGGACGGTCAAGTGTTCCACATGCTATTAATCACGAACGTAGGTTATAAACTCTTGTCAGGCACTTTCATTTGTTTTCGTTAGCAGCTTCTTATTATTAACCAATTAATAGTTTTTATTACCGTTTTTTAATTCATATTATATGTAGAAACTAAGCAACCAAACTGCGAATACTCGTCTAATGGGATTAAATTTTGGATTCCAAATGTTCCATCAAATCAAAGACCTTCTATTGGCCTGCTTTTTCAAACATGGGAAGACACTGTTGCTATGTATAAGGCGTACGCAGACAAAGCTGGTTTTGATGTAAGGAAGTCAACCATTATATGGACCAAAGGTGTCATATCTCATAGGTATTTGGTTTGTAGAAAATCTGGTAGCCCACGTTGCAAAGATGTTGATACCATGGATACATCACGTCTTCTACAAAACGACGCAACACGAATATAAAGGTTACAGGTTGCAAGGCTTGTATCAGACTTAAACTACCACCAAGTGGCCAAGGGTTTGAGATATATCATTTTGTAGAAGCCCACAACCATGGACTTGTTAGTGATTACAATATGAACCTTACAAGAGGAAGACGGCAATTACAATTTTCAGACAAGGAGTTTATTCATGGTCTTCAAACTATGGGTTTTGGTCCCACCATTGCTCACCATGTGCAGTCATCCTTGAAGGGTGGTCAACACCTGGTTACAGGGTCAAAGAATGATTTCAAGAACTATGTTCGAAACGTCAGATCTGTAATTGGTGATGCGGACGCTCAAATGGTTGTAGATAAGTTTAGTCACAACATGCTTCATTTGGAAAATTTTTTTTTCCAGTACAAAGCAGTGGACGGTGTACTTAGGTCACTTTTTTGGTCCGACGATATATCTAGATTAAACTACACTATGTTTGGTGAAGTCGTAGCCTTTGACGCCACATATTCAACAAACAGGTCATGATTATGTTGTTATGTATCTACACAGCTTTTATAGTTTCTGTGCTTATAGTGGTTTTAATATACTAACCTTTTCTACATCCATTCCATGATATTTGTTCCCTTCACGGGCGTCGATTGCCACAAGAAATGCGTAACATTTGGTGCTGGCCTGATCCATAACGAGACAACTGAATCTTACCAGTGGTTACTAAATGCATTCCTACAAGCTCATCGCAAGCAGCCACTCCTGGTATTGACAGATCAGGATCCGGCAATGAAGCAAGCCGTGCTAACCGTTTTGACCGAATCAACACATAGACTATGTATGTGGCACGTAACTAACAAGATTCCTATAAAGGTATGCATCTCACTATCATTATAATACACATCGGTTGCTGGATTCTATATGTTTGTATGTTGTCGCCGTCTTTGTTTTTAAAAGTGCGCACTACAAGCCCATGTCTACACAATCATCCCGTTTTCTATCTATAAGATTCAACATTATATCTCAGTTCCAAACACTGACTTATTCTAAAACTTAACGTTTTTTTTCACTTTCAGCTTAAGGGCGAGCTGAAGCTTAATGAAGAAATCAGGTGTCGTGTTAACAAACTTGTGTGGAACATATTCATCAAACCAGAAACATTTGAATCTAGGTGGCATGATTTGATTGAAGAGTTCAACTTAGGTGACAACAAAATGTTACAAGACATGTTTGCAATCAGGCATCAATGGGTCCTGGCTTACTTTAGGGAGTTGCCCATGTGCTGTTTGATGAAAACTACATCCAGATGTGAGAGTTCCAATTCACAGTTCAAAGTATATTCTAGCCCAGGCAACAACCTTGTATAATTCATGAACTACTTCGAGAAGGCATTAAATGCTCAGCGACACGTTCAACGAGATTTGCAATACGATACTACAACAAAGGCACCAGCTCTGGAGACCCGTTTGCCAATTGAACGCCATGCTTCCTATGTATACACAACAACAATATTTAAAGAGGTCCAAAAAGAGATTTCCAAAGGCCTTTATCATTGTGCACGTGATCGAATCGAGTCACAAGACGGACTACGCATACACTTTATCAGTCACAAAGACAAAAGAAACGGTTTCATCGGCGAGTTTAAGGTTAATTTTTTACCGCGTAACAACATACATCCTAATTTATTTGTATATGCATCCACTTAATCAGATAAACACTTTTTTTATTGTATGTTGCAGGTGACTCAAAATCCCTCCGACAATACATTTACATGTTCATGTATGAGTTTCACTCGCATTGGCTACCTGTGTAGACACATTTTTTGTGTATTCCAAATTAAGATGGTAGACCAAATCCCTGAAAAGTACATCCCAATGCGTTGGAGGAGTGATGTTTTACGATCGTCACTTTTCAAAATTGAATCCAGATATGGTGCTCCTCACGAAGAAAGATCAAAACTAAGGCAACAGTTTTTATCTTTATCCAGTCAGTGCGCAGATCGTGCGCGAGGTAACACGGAACTTCTACAATTCTTAGTCAACCAACTACAACAGTTGAAGGATACAATTTGGGAAAAAATCCTAAAGAACCATGCTATAACAACAACTCCTCTATAATTCAAGACTTGATTGGATACAAGATACCAGAAACTATCACAATTACTGCCCCCACTGGCATAAGGAATAAGGGTTCCTGTTCTCGCAAGCGCAAGACCGGTCCTGGGGAGGCAGCCAAGACTAGAAGCAAGAAACCAAAGAGGTTTTGTAAGAAATGTAATAAACACGTCCGCGGTCACGACTCCCGTAACCATGACAAAGTTATGAGGGAAAAGGAACGACGGCGAAAAGAAAGAGAGCAAAGGCGAAAAGATAAGGAGCTGCTGCGAGGACAAAAGGCAGCTAGAGGGGTAAACAAGTTGTAGGGTCCGATGGGAGCGTCGATGCCGGGGATTCGTATGAAAGCGTCGACTCCGAAGATTCTGATGATAGCCATGACATCGATTCGAGCTATGATGACTAAATATGTGTTATGTTATTTTTATTTTTTTTTATGTGTTTTCTTTTTAGTACATGTTCCCCCAGATTCACAATGTTGATTAAACCCTTTTTTTGAACGCCAACATAGTTTTTATTTCATATTATCCCATATGTTTCTTCACAGAGTTTGTATACCACCTGATTGAGTATATACGGATGTCACCAACCGCATTAACTGAATTGTATGTTATTATCTTTTTTAAAGGAAGTTTTTATGCTTCTAAATAATGCATAAACACATGCGTCTAACACCGAATATGAATATGCTGATATAAGTCCCTCTAGTGTGTATGTTCCGGTCTTAACACATATGCATATATGCAATTGAGTAAATGAATATGTACTAGCGGCTGTATCAATGCACTTTTGTATGTATATATGCACTTATGTGGGTACTCACATTTTAAGTAAAACACATACTTATTTTGTTTTCATTTACATAGGCAGGTGCACACCCACGCACCTTCGCCTGTACGCACGTACTAACGCACACCCGAACACCCGTACCCATCTGCATTTATGTATCCCTACGCGTGCTCGCTAACTACACGCATTCTCGCACTTCGTCACATATGTACAGACCTACATGCTTTCACCCATAAGTCCGTAGGTAGATACATATGCGTGGACGTGCATCCGTCGGCCCAAACTTAATAAGACATGTACCGTGGTGCGTATCTACACACGTACTCATATGTATCACACGATAAACGACGTTACGTATGTACATACCAAATAACAAACGTACGCGGATCCGTGGTATGTCCCTCCACAAATATGTAGGTCCGTAGTTATAATGCACGCACCTACCTACCTCCAACGCGCATACGCATGTACGTTCGTATGGTCAACCCGTCATGCTTACTCACACAACCACATCCATACACCCTTTTTACGTACGTACTCATATGTATCACACGATAAACCACATCCACATCCATAAAAAGCGTACGTCCGTACGTGCGTACGGACGTACGCTTTTTACGTACGTCCGCCTACACGTCCTTCACCACGGACTTGCGAACAAATGTACACACTCACACATCAGGTACGTCCATACACATACGATTAAAGTTAGATACCAACAAACGTGACTACATGTGTCCGTGTGTATACACATACATTATACCCCACTAACAACCTGATCAGTGTTGGTACACTTTTGTCTACCAATCCCCAAAACTGACAACGCCACCCGTGAGTACATGTGTCCGTGTGTATACACATACTAAATTTTCTTATATAACTCCTGAGTTGTATGTTTGTTCGTGTTCACACTTTGTTAATCATGTATTTAGTGTACTTAACAGGATAAAACTCCTACTAGTTGTAATCCCGAATCGCTACACATACACACGAATACGTGCCTACATTCTATATGATTCCACCTGGTTGCTGTAGTGTTAAGCACAATGGATGTTGGGATACACACATACGTTTTCAAATTGATCAATTCACTAAGTTTTTAGCACCCATTCATGACATCCAAAATATAAGTTTTTATAGAATAAATTGGAACAATTCCATGAATATTCTCAGAAAACAAACCCTAACTTTTATAAAAGGGTACAAGATATACCCATCATCAATTGCCATACTATATAACCAACGACATCATAAGTAATTATTATCTCTAAACAGTTATACCAAAATCATCTCTAATTTCAATGTATAACCAAACACAACACCCATCCTATAAACACTTGTCAAAAGATAAACAACCACTTGCATATTATCATATCAAGCAAACATACATTAACTGATAAATCCAAAGAAGGAACATTATTTAGATCGCCAATTCATAACGTTTCTACCAAACCAAACTAGAGTTTATAGATTACCATTGCATAGCGACACTGCTAGGAAACAAAGCAAAAAAATGGCATAGATCACCCAAAGTCTTCATCCCTTCATCACTTATGCCTGGATTTTATTTTTATGTGTGTTCACACCCGAAATCAGAATTTTTGATGTGTACTTTGTCCTTAAGCTGAGTAACACCTTCTTCTGCTTAACCGACTCATCCCCGAGGCCACATCCGCATCTGCTACCCCCTTTGAACGTCTCCATATGCCTCATCATAAACAAACCCGACTCTTCATATCCTTTCATGGCACATTGTATTTTCAGCCACTTTGGTTCCACTGCTTCCATATCACTCGCCTTGGGATGATTAACAGTCATTAGGTAATTAACAAACATTTCTTTCTGCAACCATCAAACCACACTTACATAAGAATTACAACAGATTACACGCTACACAAGTGCACATTCCATGATATTCAAAATTATATACTACAACTAACTTACCAGTTTCGCTACTGTGGTCGTGCACATTCCATGATATTCCTCATCCGTCTTCTTCTACGCGCTCGACCTCCGTTTCTTTCTTGACTTATCAATGCTGTCCAACACATCAACTGACAGATTCTTCACATCAAAGCACACCACGTAGTAATGATCAGCAGACATAATCGGCAAGAAAAACATGTCATACGGTCTTAATTTCATGTTACTCACATCCTTATTTATTGCCCGCCTGGTATTCTGCTTCATCATGCCCAAACCAGCAGTGAACGTGAAATCTTTGAAAGGTATTTCACTCTGATTCTGTATTTAACAAAACATAACCACAATAATAATACAAAGACAGTAGATAATTCCATAAAACTAATAGACTATGAGTACATTTCATGTACCCTGCACCCACCCATAAATGATGGAACACGACGTTTTCAACTCAAACAAATACTAAGCTATGCATACGACCCGTAAATAAAACGATGGCTTATCGTTATCAACTACTAACACTAAACCCATATTAACTCTCTTTAAACCTACACGCGCATAACCGTACACAAAACATCATACACTATCATATTCTTTTACTCTGTAAACAGTTAACTTGGTTTTCGTCGCTTAATTTGTATTTACAGAGCATTACCACATCAACCAAAACAAATACAGATTAAAAATCAATTGATATTAGCAGTTTATGAATACATGTCACATAACTGACCCCCGCCCAACTTTTTTGCACCCAACTTTTTCAACTAACACGAACACTTAAATACACATCACGTACTACATGAAATCAATAATTCTCAATATATTCTAATTATGCTACACCCATTTTAAATCCGAGTCAACAAACTCGGGCCTAAACGCCCACAAAACATCAATCACTATCAGATTCTATTTCCTATACACACCTATCTTGGTACCTGACTCTGAGTCTGTGTTTACAAAACATAACCTCAACAAACAAAGCATAGACATCAAAAAAATTCTATTATGACCGCAGGTTAATACTACACGTCTTGGACCCCGCGCCCACCCACAAGGTTGGTACACGAAAATTTTTAATTCACACAAACAATACTAACCTACACATATTTCCCTAAACAAAGGAACGCACAATCATTAACTATGACTTATACAAGACACATAGCAACTCTGATGGGACGACATCGGGACTAACCATACACAATACAAAAGACAGTAACATATTTATTTACCCTTACACGGGTAGGTAGATAACCTTTTTCCTTTTTTTTTCATTATGCAACTACTACCCTGATGATTAAGTGAAACTACACATGCAAGCAAAACACTTACAATATTAGTTGGCGAGAGATACAACCGATACGGTGATGGACAACTCTTTCTGGCCTCTGCATCATTCAACACCACAGCCATTCAAGATATTACGTTGATAGTAATTGCCATGGAGGGCTGAAGGCTCTCGAAGTCAACTCGTGTATCAGCAACACCCTCCCTTGACATAAAAATTGTTTCCCTACAATCAGTTAAGGTTGCCATTTGTTTAGTCAACACATTTTAACATTAAAAGACAAAATTTCACACAAATAACCGACTTACGTTGGCGGTCCCCCTGTCCTATGAATATACGTCCACACTTCTTTTTCTGCTTGCTCTTCCTTCTTTCTAAGGTCCACTGGCTAGTACCTATATGGCGATCTAAAACGGTATCCTACACGCCTTTCTCTTCTATCCCTTTGCATACCTTTTTCCTTTCTGCTCAACACTTTTGCCAACAT
Source organism: Bidens hawaiensis (assembly GCF_021521415.1). Lineage (NCBI taxonomy): Eukaryota > Viridiplantae > Streptophyta > Magnoliopsida > Asterales > Asteraceae > Bidens > Bidens hawaiensis. The sequence goes on along the minus strand of NW_027495819.1, from coordinate 137,001 downwards.
ACTCAATGGTATGTGATCCGTATCACTATCTCTCCCATCTTCCAGTCCGTAAACTTGTGGATTAACTTCCATACCACTGCCTCTGCTATCATCGGACTCGTTTTCCGTGGTCGGAGTCTTAAACACAGAACTATCCAGGTCTTGTGTCAGCCCCAAACTAAATGAAGGCGCGACTAAACCTTCGCTTGCCTCCCGTCTTTTTCCTACAGACAAACATCCCTTTTGACTTGCATTTCCAACTAACTTGTCCACACTGTCGCACAACTGCTTAACTACTTCAGGATCATTCCAAAACTGTGAGAACTCAATTTCTTGTTCACCTATATCACCATGACTTGCCACTCTAACATCTGTATCATCACTCAACACAGTGGCTTGAACACCGATCTGCATACACTTACGGTGTTCCACATTAATACTTTCTCCAACGCTAACTACTTGCTTACCCTTTTTATTTTGAGTTCCTCTATCATCCTTTCCTTTCTCAACGACCCTTCCACAGTCTTTACCCCGTTTCATAACCATATCTCCTCTACCTTTTAAATTATCAGGTGATTCCATATGCAACTCCCCTCCACTGTCTTTTTGCAATAGTTTGTTGAACTTGTCTACAAGATCTTTTAACATACCATTATCTGGATAACAAGTTAACGATTCCATAATTAGGTTTTCAAATGCTTCCTTGTACTGGTTTGTCAATATCAGCATCTCCTCTAAATGTTTCAACTTGTCCTACATCAACAACATAACGAATGAATCACATTACAATATATTGTACATGTTTACTTCAACAACCAAAAACACATCAAAATAAAAAAATACGTAACGCAATAACTTTTGACCCACACCCTACGTACACATCATCCATACTATTATATAACGCGTAGGTGTTTGCTACCTTCAAATCATCTGGTATGTCTGCTTGGGCAGAAATCATGGTAGCCCTATTTGGGTCATTATGTTCGGCTCCTTCCACATCAGCTGCTATTATCTTAACTCTGCCAAAACCACCACCAAGAACCTCTATATCTTGCCTTTCTTTCAATTTCTCATACGTCCAGCCCTCAAATCCATTTCTAGATAGAGATCGTGGTATGTTGTCGCTTGTCGCCGACTCCACATAATACAACTGCAAAGTTAAAAAACCAATACGAAAATTAAACATCCCCTAGTATATAATCGTCACACCAACTCTATCGTAATTACATCCCAAATTTTTTTTTATAATTTTTCATTCACGTTACTTAATTGCCCTTGTGAAATCGGCGTACCTGTATGCTATGTACGCTTAAATATTTTAACAACAAAATTCAAGACCACTTTCTAGTGTGTGTCAGCTACATCTACATCAATAACCAATATTAAACAAACTACAACACACCACATGTAGTCAACAGTATGTCGTGTTTAACATTTTCAGTAACTAGACCTTCTGATTTATACGACACAAATCCCTCACCTAGACCTACTCGAAAATCCACATTCACACTACCAACCATCATACACCTAACCATCTATTCAGCATAAACAACTTACAATGAGTAGCGTCAGCGGTCCCAAGAAGTTATTCTTCCGCTCATCATGCTTCCACTTGTTCGTACAGTCTCTTAAACTGCGGTACACAGCCTCACACCAATCAATATTGTTGAAAACAAGAACCTCATTAAAGAACAATAGATATGACTTCAAACATCTCCCGTTTCCTGAGCATTCAACCATCGTTGTGAGGAACAACATGGCAAAATCAACCTTAAACATCCAGTCAACTCTATCATATGTTTGTAGTCTTCTATCTATATCCGGCGGACTCACCTCACCTTTACCGTGAAAAACTTTCCATTCTTTACTCACAATTAGATTGGATTTCGTGTCGTCACATTTCTCAATTACACAACCTACGTCTGGCAACCCCGTCAGCCGATGAATGCCTTTCTTAGTTACCCGTATTCCACCTTCACTCAACTTTAGTATCATAGACTGTGTCTCCAGACAATCCACAACATAATAACCAAAATGACCAGGTATCTTCTCTATTGCCAACGCAGTATCTTACCGAACCCCATCTTCGTCATACACTTCTTCTGTGCCACGGACAATTTCTTAATTGCGTTACACAACGAATGCGGCGATGACATTGTCCTTATACTGGGAACATCATATTGATCATAATTAATCTTTCTCTGAATCTTCTCTTTCTTAGGTCTCACAATTACAGCATCACCCGCACCCACATCAGCTCGCTCATTAACGAAGTCGTCATCAGCCTCCATCAACTTTGATGACGACCTAGTAATTGCATTCGAACTCCCTTTGCCTTGATGTAAATCTCCTGCATTTAGTTTCAAAATACATCAACAACTTTATATACGTGTATTATCACCATCACATCAAATACAAATAAATCATTTGAAACCTTATTACCTATTGCTTTCTTCTTAGCCGGTGATTTCAGAAAACTACTCCCAGACTTTTTGACGCATCCGCTCTGAACATCTGTTGAACACACACCAAAAAACAGAAGTGTTACTACTTTAACATTAACCAACTGTATGACACGCTCTCTACCAACTGTCTAGATACATCTATTCACTCTGGTTTTGAACACACTCACCATTTTTGGACCGCGCACCCTCCTCTTCAGCGTCGATATCAACTAGATTCGATATATCATTCACAAACCGGGAAAAACTTGTTTTCTTTGCAATCCTTTCACTTTTCCTCCCTACCCAACACAAACCACAGAACATATAAAAATGCTTCAACGCCTCACATTAAATCCCAATCTACCGAATGTACAAATATTCGTTCTCATTTAACAAAATATGAAAAAAAACTATATATATACATATATAAACACACATGACTTACCCCAGAACTTTATTAACGACTGCATCTTTTATATTATCACCTGCCTTTACAGATCACCAGAAAGTTTACAAATTATTTGCAACACCAGAATAGGACGATTACATGTCTATTGTAGCAGGTTACACAGAAGACACACATTCTGTGCTGTCGACATCATACACATCACTTACATCATACACATCACCTACATCATAAGTATGCCTAGAAGGGTACACATACCTAAAATACCACGAAGTCTACCGATTAACTTTCAACACCTACACACACATGTCAACAGTTGTACCCTCCAAGCAACAACCATTCACTACTAAATATAGCATACACGATGTTGTACATACTCGCAATGATAAAACAACCAGTATAATGTGTGCCATTTGGACGTCTACCAACTAACTACATATTCCCATTGCGTACAACTCCAGTAATCAATAAAAACAACTACACTAAAGCTAACTACAATACACATCCCAAAACTGCACAACATATCCTACGGGCACCACATCTTCTTACTCGAGTAAACATCATACACATAACACACATTTAGCTAACAATCTACCGACATTCAACATAATCAATAACTAACCATCAACCATGTTTAGGTACACAATTAACTGCTCATCTACAGTCTACATGTACACATTACTCACCGACTACCGGACACAACATGACGTAGTATCAACTTCTTCGCATATTCAGGCGAACTTACAGTTTAGGCGAAGTTATCCTTAACTTCGCCTGAGGGTTAACTTCGCCTGATAATTAATTATGTAACAGTACATGAGGCGAAGTTGTGGTTAGGCGAAGTTATCATTAACTTCGCCTGGCCCTTTTTACTTAACATTGATCAGGCGAAGTTCAAGTTGAGGTGAAGTTGTTCCCAACTTCGCCCCACCTCTAACTTCGCCTATACAGAATAAATCATAACTTCGCTCATGGTAACAGGCGAACTTGTGATTTGCCTCGACGATTCTCTAACTTAGTCTGTTTTTGTTGCAGAAATGGCAGCTGTAGCTGGAGCAGGTGGTGCAGGTGGTGACGAAGGAGGAGATAACCATCGACAGTTTTTCCCGGGGCATAACATGTACATCACATTGGACCCGGATGCGAGCGGTGTTGATGATTTCCGCGAGATCATCACATTTCTACTCCGCTCGCGTGTCTTCCACGCTATTACTACAACACTGCCTATCTCATTGCCAAACATAGAAGATTTCTGGCAGACAGTGGAATATGACTGTCGAGTCGAGCCCCCGGTTATGCGTGCAACGGTTAACAATCAGATAGTACAGTTCTCGTCTGAACAGATCAGGGTGGCTTTACAGTTTGGGGATGAAACGAGAGACGATCCTACAGACTTCGTGGCTCCATTCAGAGATGGTGTTTTTCTAAGGATGGGATATTCTGGTCCATTGGGGGATACTCAAAGACGAAAGGGATTCTTGTTAGACCAATGGCGATTTCTTATGCACATGATGATCGTGTGTATGTCATGGAGAAAGGCTGGTACGGATGGAATGGGTGCGACCATGCAGTCGGCAATGACTGCACTGACTTACAATAAGCGTTATAGCTTTAGTCAGATGGTATTCTACGAGATATACCGTCAAAGAAGAGCGGTGGCGCGTGAGAGATTTCTGATGTATCCAAGATTCATTCAATAGATCTTGAATCATGTTGCTCCCACGTTACCTCAGCGCCGCCCGATTAGATATGTGGAGAGTGTAAGCAAGAGGATCTTCGCTCAGTGTAGATCATCAAGTGCAAGAAGCAAGCCTGAGCTCCGTCCTCGACATACTCCATTATTTGGGTACTTGATCAACCCAGAGTATGTTCCAGCTCGTGGGGACGAGTTTCAGGATCCGGCACCACAACAGGCTGGAGCACCTCAACCACCACCTGAGGTACAACAAGCTTTACCTGCTGCTCCTGTTGTGGCACCGGAGGAAAATGTAGACCTTGAAGCTGCGTTTGGCGGTCAAGGATTTTTTGATATGGATCGTGTTGACCCTGAGGAAGAGGTACAGGTCTTGGTAGCCTGGGTTACTAGTGTGGATGTTGCTAGGGCAGCTACGACTGAGGCTGATTCTGATTCTTCAGATGATGATGTGGCTGAAGCTAGACGGATTTTGGTTACACAAGAAAGGATTCATGGGAAGAGGAAGAGAGACAATGATGACAGTGAGTCGGATTTTGAGGAAGATTTACATCAGTTGGTCCATAGATCGAGAAGGGAACGGGCAGGTGCAGGTTCGGGAGCTGGTGAGAGCTCAAGGGTGGTTCGTTTCACTCCACCCGCACTGTCTGGTATGACTATAGTCCCTACACCATTGCAAGTTACAGGGCCAATCGCCACGGATGTTCCCGTGGTGACTACCTCATCTTCCTTCGGCATCCCACCCACTACATTCCAGCTCTCGGCTCCGGAGATTGTGTCCCTGCCACCTCCAACTCTTACTCCAACGGAGGTCGTAGCAAGGTTTGTTGAGTCGACAGTTGTTGCTACTGCAGGGTTGTCGGTTACGATACCACCTGCGGTTACGTTTCCACCTGTTTCTGAGGTGCCGGTTACATTGGGAATCCCTCCTCCATACGCTCAAGACATATCATATATGAGGTTTGATTTTGATGCAACCTTATCCGATTCGGAAAGAATAGAAGCGCTAGAAAGGGTCGTGGCAGAACAATCAAGGGTAAATCTTATCCAGACTCATGCTATTCAGCGCCTCGTTACGGAGAATCAGATTCAGTCGTCCCTCCTGATCGAGCATGGTAAAATAATTGATGCCTTGAAACAGTTCTTGGCATCTCAGGGGGAGACGAGCTGTAAGGGTGATGAGCTGAGGACGAAGAAGCGTAATGATCGAGACGATGATCCCAATGCATCGAAAGGTGCAGGTGGAGAGTTGCCAAGAACTGAACAAGCTCTTTGGACTTCCACATCTCAGGGGGAGTCAACGAGTGCAGCTGGCGGTTCAGGGGGTGATGATGTGGTGGTTGTGGATGCTGAGGAGGTGTTAGATGATGTTATAGGTGATGAGGATGTATTACCGATGGAGGAGATAGAGAAGATAGGGGCTGAGATTGTCATTGATAGTGAGATTGAAGAAGGAGACATTGTGGAGGAGAACGTTGAGCACGAGATTCCGGAAGTTGATAAGGCAGATATGGGTCAAGATATGGGAAGCGATGAGACGGAATGGGAGGAGCAGCCAAGATGGAAAGAAGGCTACGCTCAGTGGTTCGTAAAGACTAAGAAACCGGCGGTCCCTACTATGTTCAAGAAAAGTTACAACATCAGGGGTTATGCTGAATCGAAAAAGGGGATTATATGCTGGCTATATGATGAGCAGTTGAGGCTTTTTGTGATTAAAAGGTATGATGGGGTTCAGTATTTCAAGAGGTTGTTGAGATCGTTGAATATGTTGCCTGAGTGTGAAGTGAAGGACTTAGCCAGGTTGGGGTTGATAAACAGGAGTGATGATAACATGGCTAGGGTCATTGGGAAGATAGTCTGGAAGGAAAGCATAAAGGAGAAAAAGTTCGAGCTGTTGAAACCACAGAAAGGAAAGCTTGTTGAAGACAAAGACAGAGGAATGAGAGCAGATGGCAAGCCTTGGATGATCATGAAGTATAAGCCGATCCGGTGTTTAAAAGAAGTGCCGATGAAACAAATGCCCAAGGATGTGCTCAAAGATCTGAAGTGGTGGTATGTGGATTGTGAAACAGCTGAAGCAGTAATGGAGGATGAAGATGAACAAGAGCTGATGAGAGTTTATGATCCTATGCATCTAGTGAATATGTCTCAAGCTGATCTGCAGGTGCTGAACGAGAAAAAGATATTTTATATTCCTGCTTGGAAATATAAAATATCTTTTTCGGTTTGTGTACGAGAAGGCGTTCATGCTTGAAGATGAAAGATACAAGATTTTTGGGATTACAAGACACGTTTTTGAAGATAGAGATATGAAGCTATTGCCAAGGGGGAGTCTGTTGGTACATGATGTCAGTAGTTCAGTGTCTAGTGTCTGTAATCGAGTTAGTTGGATTTGTATTTTGTATTAAGCGAAGTTAGCTCACAAGTTCGCTTATATAGGCGAACTTGTGGAACAAGCGAAGTTAGTGACAACTTCGCCTAAACATGTTAGGCGAAGTTGTCGTCTGTTATATACGGCTAGGTTACGGCTGAATTAGAGGAATCAGTTTATGAGTTGTTCAGAGTTTGTGTAATCGGTGATCAGTGAATCACGTGTTTCCAGTTGCAATACAACGTGTATTTGTTTATTGTAACGTGTGTTTGATTGTGTTAACGTGTATCGTCTTCTACTCTCGTATCGTCTTACGTAGGGATTCCGCACCTACGTAGAACGAGATATTCCGTGTAGATCCGGCTGGGAACATACACCAACACACTTCATAACACAACACAAATACAACTTACCTAAAACACACCACAACAACTACAGTTCACTAAATTTTTACATTACCTACTAAGAATCTTATCAACACTGTAACCTACACACCTAATCTTATCCGACGCTGATTTGACGTTACATTTGACGCAGAAAAACCTCAATTAGTTCAACAAACAATCAATTTTCAACCTTGAAATGAACTATACTACACACTACAAAACACCAATTACAAAACATACCTTCGATTTCTTGCACACCACTTCAATTAATCGCTCAGCACTCCAGCCGCAATTACGCCCTAAAAACACAATTTGTGTCAATGTTCGTGGTTCGATTGGTTCTTATAGTATGCCAAACTGAATCACTCTTCCAAAATCATCACGATTCTGTGTATCACATACATTACTCTAGGAGGATTTCGCGGGACGAGTTTCAAGGAGCCATTCACAAGTATAACCAGCGATTACATTAACAACCCCTTGTTTTAAGCTTCAACTAAAAGACACCCCTGCCCTTTTCCTCCATAAACAAAGTGTTACAACATCAACTTATTTACAAAACTGCCATTGTGTATCGTGACCATTGATTTTCATAATTAACGGTCCTGATGTACTTCTCGCACTTCTCGCTATAACTTCACTTCTCGCATGATCCATCCCCTATATATATATATATTGAAGAGACATGGATTCAACCTCTAGTCGTAGAACCTTGGCATAAGTGCCATACTCAACTTAGATTGTTAAATTGTAGCAGGATCTTGGCATTCACGCCATACTCAATTTAGTTTGTTCAGTTGCAGTAGAAAAAACTATAATCAACATAGTTTGTTCAGTTGCAGTAGAATTGTAAGACCCCGAATCCCGGGAATCCTACAGTTGGTAATCACATCCACAATTTTCATAAAAATTTAAAACCAAACAATTCGTTTTTATTTAAAACAAGTTCAGAGTAAATAACAGCAGAAAAATTGTAAGTATTTAAAAATCCCAAATACGGGTACAAGTGTCTAAAAATCAAATATAAATAAAATATCTGTTTTATTTGAAATCCTCGACCAGAAATGACTTCAACCTATACGGGTACAAGTAGTCTCCAGCACGTCCAAGCGGTCTCCAGCACGTCCAAGCGGTAGCATCCACTTCTTAACCTGAAAGTCAATCTAACATACACACAAAGTCAGCTTGAGCTGAGTGAGTTCAAGTTTTCATAAACAATAATTCATACTTGTTTTCAAAGTTATAGTTATAAACAACAGAGAGGATAAAATAAAATAAATAATATAATTCACCAAGTAATATATTCATCGTCGAACACACGTACACGGGCCTCTCCACCACGAGTCAAGACTCGAGTAATATATTTGACCCGGACGCGGTAAGACCTAAGCATATGTCACGAGTCTCTCCACCACGGGTCAAACCCGAGTAATATATTTGACTCGGTCACAGCTTACACATCCAAGCACGAGATACGGGCCTCTCCACCACGGGTACAACCCGAGTAATATATTTGACCCGGTCTCGGCTCACACATCCAAGCACGTGATACGGGCCTCTCCACCACGGGTACAACCCGAGTAATATATTTGACCCAATCGTGGCTCAACATCCAACCGGCCTCTTCACCACAGGATTTTAAAACCTGAGTAATATATTTGACCCGCCAAAATGATGATCACGTCACACGGGCCTCTCCACCACGGGTACAACCCGAGTAATATATTTGACTCGGCTGTGAATCACCATGCACACACACATCAATAAGCCTACTCACATCATTCTTAGTCACGAGGAACTAAATATCATCACACAACTGTAGGCTATAAGGTAACACATACTCATACATACATACATACATACATACATACATACATACATACATACATAGATATATATATATCATCCCAAGACATTCTAAATTACAAGTAAGCCGGCCATAAGGTAATATATAATAATCAGTCCAATACATGAACTAAGTAATTAGGTCTACTCGTATTCAATTACTACCAAGCCTATTAACATCCTCGAGTCTAGACTGTTAATAATGTATGTAACCTTAAAGAGTACAAGACCATAAACGAGTCTAAAATATCCTAAAGCATATAAAATAATCGAAATGTAACTTTCAAAATGCACAATCACGAGTGAGACCAAGTAGTACCATTCAAATGGTTGTAACGGGTAAAATCGTATAAAATTGGATGTCGGTGTGTATGCTAGCCCAAAATGTAAAAAGAGTAAAAAGGGCATCATGAACTCACGTGGAATCGATCGAACACCTGCAACTAGCTAGGAAATCCCTAAGTGCACACTCACAAGTAAGGGCCTGTAAATAGTACACAACGCGTTACTAAACTAGACCGTAAGAACACTCTTGCCTAATGGGCCGTTCAAGGCCCAACACGTTAGCCCAAGGCCCAACACATGGCCCAAGGCCCAACACGTTGGCCCAAGGCCCAACCCATACCCAATTACTTTACATCAGCCCCTAAAACCTTTCAACTAACCAAATCCACCGGTTAAGCCTAAAACGAACTTATCGATTAATAACGAGAAAAACATGTAGATTTTAGCATGCGAAGATGCATTTAATTACATAGGATAACCTTTGAAATAAATTATTAAATTTTTACCAGACTTTAATAAATGTCTTAGGTTTATAAAAATATTTTTATTATATTTTTCTATTGGACACAAAAATTATAAAAATTCCTCGAACACAGCAAGGTACTTGCAGCTATTTTAGTGCGCAACAAAATGGTTTTATTTTTATAAAATTAATTACCGAACCAAATTAAACGATTCCAATTGGGTTTGGTTCCTAACTCAAAATACTAACTTCCAGAAGTGGAAACAACCAATTTGGACCTGTCGAAAAAAGGTTATGACGTCGGGAAGACAGACCAGAATCCGTCATCCCTCATCAGCTTTGACACTCGAGTTTATAAATTCATAAAAACCATTCAAATCTTGTCCAAAAATTACGTATTATACCTTTCTGGAAACTAGACTCATTGTAGAACATCATGGAATCAAGAATCAATCAAAAACAGTGGATTAACATCGCGTTACAGACCCTGCAATAAACGTATACGAATCTGTCAGCAAACTGTTATCATCAAAACTCAATCTTAATGACCAATAAGCGCGTTAATATGATCAATTAAGGTGTAAAAGACATGGGGAATCATAAAACCGACCTTGAATTGAAGTTTTCACAGCTGAAACTTGGCTGGGCAGAAGAAAAACGAGCAGGGGGGAGGTCTTGAGGCCGATCGGCTGCTGGGAATAGAGTTACGATTAGGGTTTTTCTTTTTTTTAATATTATGATATAAAATAAATTACACTCTAGTCCTTCCAGTATGAAGTGTGTAGCAACTTGGGTGGAAAGTCAATTAATTCAACTTACGGGTATGACAAGGAGGTCCCCGAAGTAAGCCGGTTCAAACCCGATAAATCTACAAACTCTACAACGTGCATGCCGATAAACGAAAATTTCGGGTGCTACATACTAATATAATACTTTAAGTCATAAGAGGGGATGTTTTGGGAAAAAGGATGGACACGGACTTTTAAAACGTATTACAAGGCTCTAAATTAGAAAGATGAAACCCCGGCTTTTTGACCAACATTTATAAACGATCGAGCCAATTAACGAAATTTACGGGCGTTACAAAAATATTGGCATACATGCTATACTCAACTTAATTTGTTCAATTGCAGCAGAACATTAACATTCGCGCCATACTCAATTGAATTCTTTATATATAGAGTCATGTATATAATCAATAGTACTATCCACATTCTACAGCTCATAATCAATTACTATGAGGATATTTTGTGTGACAACACTTAGGTAATTCATAAGATAGTGCATTTCCAAACAGATAAATATATGTAAACATGCTTTTCACCGTTTCACGTGTTCAGACAAGTTGGTCGTTTACGCATTTTAGAAATAGGTAAGATCAAATAAACTTGAGTAAATGTGTTGGGTGAAAAAATGATTAAATTTATAAAGAGAAAGCAGAGTTTAGATGTCTGGATTCGCTACAGGGCTCATTTCCGTTTATTCAGTCTGGCTTGAAGAAAACGCGCACAATTCATCTGAATTGTCCGAATTTCTCACAAATTGGTCGGTTTTATTCAATGAATCCAAAATATAATATTTGGTCACTTTTGATGTTCTGATATCTCAACAGGTTCATTAATCACAAACCTGTCGGTTTTTAACATAATTGTATTTGTTTAACTTTCAAACTAACACAACTAATTATTCGTTTATCGTTATAATATGAAAACTTATATACTCACTAATTAATATATTTACTTATTCATTAATTTATATTATAAAAATTCTTTTTATATGCTATTTTTAATCGGTAAATCGTCCGTTTATACCAAACGATTTCTGAAAATTCCGATAAATTTTCCGAGACATCTAAATAACTTCCAAAATACCCAATAAAATTTCCAGAACTTAACAATTTTGCAAAATTACCTTTTTGAGCCAAAAACGGCCGTTAAAACTCAAATAAACGCGAACCCCGAAACCATATCTAGGGTTCACCAATTGACCCCAAAATTTATATGTGATCATTTGGTGCATTTCCTGAGTTCTCCACAAAAATTTATAATTTTTCAAACAGTTTAAGTACTTTTCACAAATAAACCTTAACAAACGGATTATCGAAAAATTCCCAAATTTTGACAAGGACTCATTCATATGGTACTTGATATCCCTGCAAAATTTCATAAACTAACAAGCACGCCACAATCTGATCCTAAACAGCCCCTCAACGAAAGTTTCTGTAATACCTTTGCGGTTTTCGGTTGTTTTGACACTTTTCTCGCTTCATAGGGTTCTTGGCCTTATAGATTAATATATCTATAGATCATATATCACAAAACCAAGCATGTATCATCAATCATCCAACCTTGAAACAAAGGGTTTCGGTAAGGGTTTTGGTAAGGGTTTCAAACCAAGTTTTTGAACCATAAAAACGCGAATTAAACCTCCTAATCCTTGTTTATGGCCAAAAAAGTTATTGATTCTGATGTCTAACCATGTTTAGGATCAAAATATGTTTTTGGATCATTTTTTAGGATTTTTGCATGGTAAGATGTAATTTTTTATAATCAAAGTTCAATTTTTATGTAAAAACTCATGTTAAACAAGCTTTGAAATTATCAAGAAATGGAGTTTTACCTTAGGTTTTGTGTGTATGGAAGAGAACAGATGTTCTCCAAATTTTGGTTGAAATAAGTGTCACATCCCATTTAGCAAAATGCAGAAGCGTAAAACAGAAATGTAACAGACACCTCTGGTATCAACAATATTGTTTATAAAGAACAATACAAACTAGTTTACAATATTTTACATTGATCTAACTTCGTTACAACTAGGTGATACAAACTAAAATCCAGCCCGTTAAGCATCTTTACTTCTTCCTAGCACACTTGCATCAATTCATGAGAAAGCTTGTTCAGCTCGAGCCGGATCTAGATCGGTGATGGCATCGTGTTGTTCATGGTGATTATACTATTAGGATGTAGGATTACGTTAGAGTGTGTTTGTGTGTGTTTAATGAGAGGATCTGGACAGCGTAACGAGGCAATACGATTATCAAAAGACTTTGTAACACCCTAGGCAAATCCCACATCGGCCGTGGACAAGAGAGATCCTTGGTACATAAGTAAATGTCCCGCCTCTTAAATCACCAACGCGTTTTGGGCTTAATGATAGTGTATGATAGGAGAGCTCCACAGTTAAGCATGCTCAGGTGGGAGTACTAGCAGGATGGGTGACCTCTTAGGAAGCCTCCACCTAGGTAACCAAAAACAAATTCGTGAGCTCTTCGTGGGCAAAGCGGACAATAAATTCGTGAGCTCTTCGTGGGCAAAGCGGACAATATTGGTGGTGCGAGCTCACGGATTTGTTTTTGGTTGCCCAGGTGGAGACTTCCCAGGAGGTCATCCATCCTGCTACTACTCCCACTTAAGCACGCTTAACTGTGGAGCTTTCCTCTCGTCCACTACCATTAAGCCCAAAACGCGTTGGTGATTTAGAAGGCGGGACATTTACTTATGAACCAAGGATCTATCTTGTCCACAGCTGATGTGGGATTTGCCTAGGGTGTTATAGACTTGTTATTACTTTAGAAATAATTACAAAGTATATATAGAGATGACCACATTCCTTAAGTTAACACTTAACGAATGTGTCATTCGTTACAATAAGACCAGACGAATGAGCATACTCATTCGTTATGCATTACATTAACGAAAGGCCCCGCATTCGTTATGTTCTATTCGCTAAGCAAGGTTAACGAATGTAACTTACATTAAGACGAATGTGATACATTCGTTACGGGGTAACGAATGTATCTCACAATGTAGCGAATGGGCTAATTTACCAAAAATGCCCTTAAACTTAATAAGCTGATATAGTAATAACATAAAGACTGAGACGCTCATTTGATGTATCAACAAACTCCACCTCGTCTCGAGCTCTTTATACATTATCTCTGGAACATCTTCGTCTTCTAGTCGTTGCAGCTATGAATCTTGAATGCATAACATACACGAACAACGCGTTGAAATTGCATCGCTAGATTATAGTCTCTTACATTAGCAAATCGGATCTGATTATGGAATAGTTCATTGTTATCAGACTCCGATAAGTTAACGAGCCACATATATCAATAACACGTATAAACTTCGTGTTTAATTCTGAACCCAATACAATAACCGCTTCACCCTTCTCGTTATCATAATACCATCAGTTGAACATGGTGAATAGACTCTTAGGGAAGGTCTTCATCGGTGCCCTCTTCATCGTCTTTGGCGGTTTAACCTACAATATCATCTTTCTCCAGCCGGTGCAAGGATCTATCTCATCAATATACTTGTGAGTAGGCACCTGTGGCTTGAAGAACTTGAAATTGATCTTGCATCCTCCATAGTCAGAGTTGGTATAAGCCGTCAAATCAAACTTATTGTCCTTGGGGTACCACAACCCGATGTTTGGATTTCTCCTCAGATAATGTAGGATACGCTTAATTGCCGCCAGATGTGTCACTCGGGGACTTGATTGATACCAGGCACATAAACAAACATCAAACATAATGTCAGGTCGAGACGCAGTCAAATACATAAGTGAACCGATCATGGCTCGATATAGGGTCGGATCAACGGTATCCTCCAATTCGTCCGGTGACAAATTGAGATCCATTAAGAGGTGTAGAAGGGAATTTTCCGGCTGATATCTTGAATCGGCTCAAGACATCGTTCACATATTTCTTTTGATGGATAAAGATCCCGGTCTCAGACTGGTGAACTTGCAGTCCCAAAAAGAAGCTCATCTCCCCCATCAAACTCATTTCAAATTTCGTCTGCATCGTAGTCTCGAACTCCTTGCATAGTCTGTCGTTTGTTGAGCCAAAGATGATATCATCAACATATATCTGGTCGAGGAGCAGATCTTCACCATCATTCTTATAAAAAAGTGTACAATCAACCGTCCCCCATTTGAATCCACTATCGATCAGATGGTCAGCCAACGTGCTGTACCAGGCACTCGGGGCCTGGTGTAAACCATATAGAGCCTTGTTTTATAGGTAAAAACGCTCAAGATAGTCAGGTTCTTCAAAGGCGGGAGGCTGTTTCATGTAAACTTCTTCGTGAATTTACCCGTTCAAGAATGTCGATTTAACATCCATTTGATAAACCTTGAAGTTCTTAAAGACTGAATAGGCTAAAAAGATACGTATCGCTTCCAGTTGTGCTACTATAGCGTACACCTACGTGTAATTGATGCCTTCCTGCTGGTTATATCCAAGTACGAGCAATCGTGCATTATTACGCACAATTACTCCACATCGTCTTTCTTGCACTTATAAACCCATTTGGTCAGTATCGCCCGTTTAACTCTGTCGGGTTTGTCAATGAGGTCCCACACACCCAGTCGTACAAACTGTTGCAGCTCCCCTACATAGCCTCTACCCATGAAGGTTCCTTCAGTGCCATTGTAACACTCGTCGGTTCGATTTGAGATAAGAAGCAAGTGTATTATGCAATATTCAGAATACCCATTGCATGCAAATCCGCATATGCATACAACACAGAATCCTCTGTAGGAGATACATTACAATCAACATCTTCATCGCATACATTAGCCAGTTGGTGTCGAGTTTTGACACCGTCATTTACATTACCAATGATCTGTTCCTGCGGATGACTCGTGTGATTTCTTAAAGAAGGATTCGTAGGAAAAGATACAGTATCATCGAGATTGGTTACATTTTCCTCGGTTGTGTCTAAAGAGACAGTCGACGACACATCTTCAATTTGAATCGGCTCGTGAATTTCTTGAGCTTCATCCAAAGGCACTGAAGAAGAATCGATGAATTCTTCTTTATTGGAAGATTCAGAACATCATTTGACGTTTCCGATACATTAGGAATCTCGTTCACTTCATATGTAGAAGAACTTGGTTTTGGAAGACATTGTTCCTCCTAAATAAGATCGAACCAAATCTTCAGAAATTTCATCAACTGCTGGTGTGAACGAGTTAAATAAACCGTCATAATCAAACATCCAATCAGGTCCCTTACCGGCTGGACGTGTAGTGTAGCTTTGACAATCAACATGATACCATTCTTCTACGCATCCTGAAGAAAGATTGAAGACACACTTCTTAGGAGAGTTATACCAAGAAAGTAACCTTCAAATGCCTTTTTGTCGAATTCCAAGCGTCTTTCTTCAATATCGTACATGAACACCCGAATGGTTCCAAATACTTTAAGTTCGACTTTCGGTTATTTAGAAGTTCATAACTAGTCTTCTTTAACTTCTTAACCATTAAGACACGATTCAGCGTGTAACAAGCAGTATTCACAGCCTCGTTCCAGAATTAAACGGGAAGCTTAGAATCTACGAGCATCGTCCTAGCCGCTTCGATCAGTGTTCAGTTCTTCTGTCCAGACACACCATTTTGTTGAGGAACATACGGTGCGCTGAATTCCCTATGTATTCCATGTTGAATACAGAAGAAATCCAAGACATTGTTTTTAAATTCAGTACCATTATCGCTTCGAATTCGTCTCACTTTCAATTTGTATAGTGATTCGATCTTAGTAATAAGGTTCTGAATCAAAACCGGTGTCTGATCTTTAGACCACATAAATAATACCAATGAGTAACGAGAGAAGTCGTCGGTTATTACT
This sequence comes from Bidens hawaiensis, assembly GCF_021521415.1. Lineage (NCBI taxonomy): Eukaryota > Viridiplantae > Streptophyta > Magnoliopsida > Asterales > Asteraceae > Bidens > Bidens hawaiensis. The sequence goes on along the minus strand of NW_027495819.1, from coordinate 120,492 downwards.
AGACAATATGAATCACCCGCTATACTAGCCCGATTCACTGGACCAAATAAATCCGTGTGAAGTCGTTCTAGTGGAGTTACAATCGAGTTAATAGATTTGCTCGGGTGTGACTTATTCTTTGGTTTCCCCTTCTTGCACGCAACACAATGATCATTAAGCTTGAAATGCTTAAAAGACACACCATCCACCAAATCATTCGCAATCAGATGATTCATTTTACGAATGAGGATGTGTCCCATGCATCGATGCCACAAAATCAAGTCTTTCTCCATTACCTTGGAAACAAAACACATTTCAGAGGGTGAAACGGTTAAATTAGTACTCATGTCGAGGACATAAATATCATATGATCTGGGACATCGCATGACAACCATTTCTTCATGAATCGTGTATCCTGGTTGAAGAATAACACATTCCATGTTTGTGAAGATGGTAGTGTACTATTTATCACAAATCTGTGAAACGCTCAACATAATGTAGTCTACCTTCTCACAACAATTAACCTACTCGAAAGTAATTCTACCATTCAAGACTTCTCCTACCATTGTTATCATTCTCCCGTTATTACCCGCAAACGCTACATACCCTTCCTGAATATCTTTGACATTGTAGAGAAGATTGAGGTTGCCGGTAATATGTTGAGAACATCCGCTGTCTAATATCCACTTGTCGCCTGATATAAACTTGGATGAACTCTGCACACAAAGTAAATGATTAGTTCAAAAGGGCAACCCAAGCCTCGGTCTTGGGCTCTCCTTTTGATAATTTCGGAGACAAATTTAATTTAACACTCGAATTTGGCACTTGAGAGTAAGTGACTGGTTTCTTGGTTTTCTTCTTTAAATAACCATCACGAATCACTCCCGAGTCTGTATTCTTGCAAATTGATTGAGCAAAATCAACGAATTTGTTTGATACGTTAGGAGCATCAACCCGAACAACTTTCCTCGGGTTGATGTTCAAATACATTATGAAATAATCATCTTCTTGAGATTCCTTTGATTGAGTTTTCATGTCAACAACTAGATTATACATTTTAGTTGTTGGTGTGTGTTTTCAACCTTAGCTTTTCACTTCTTAGTCACATGACCTGTTTCACTACATTTAAAATATAAACGTGTATCTAAAATCATACGTGGTGGAACAGAAGTCTTGATTTCAGACTTTGGTTGATTTACTTCAACCCTAGGATTTTCATTAGGTACCAAGTTTGAAACCGAATCTTTTAATCCCTTTTTATTTTTATAAAATTCCAGATTTGTCGTGTTCGAAGAACTCTCCAAACCTGATGACTCTACAAACTTTATAGGTTTAGAAGCAGTTACATTTGGTTTTGCTTGAACATTAGATGATTTTGAATTAAAGAATTCTTGTTCAAGTTTGGTAACCTTGGAAGTGTCATCATTGTAGACACTCTCAATCATTTCGGGTTTTAAAAGATTCAAAGGAACCTCTTTATCCGAAAATGCTTTAGTTAAACCCTTTAATTTAAAAGCTGTGCCTTTGTTCACATTAGGCTTACTTTGAGGATTAATAAATCTTATTCAATCCTCATCAGACACTTGTGGTTTGTCTGATTTCTTTACTTCAGCCGAAACTTTTGGTTTATTCAATGACACTTTTGGCTTGTTCAAGGAATTACCCAAAGAGTTCGAACCATAAACTACTTGTTCAAATTCTTCCGGTTTGCAGAGGATGTGATTGTCAGAAGGAATATTCTTATTTTTCACAATCTCCTCTGGTTCGTTTAATTCCTCAATTGAACCATCAAGTTCATTCTCAGTAAAGACTGAGTTACTCTTGATATGCACAGGTTTTTGAGTCGTTGGTTTTATTGTTTCAACACTTTCAATATGTGAGAACCGAGCCCTGATGCAGAAGCATGAATAGTCGGTATTAACTGAGGAGCTCGGATCTGAGCTAGGATCGAATCAACAACTTGTATTCACTCTTGAAAGATCTATGGACGGGTGTGGAGAGTTCGATTCGATTAACAATCAATAATAGGATGAACAATTGTAATCGAAACACAAATAGATAGATGTAGTAGTATGATTTCATTAATCAAAAGATTGTCACAAAGAACACTAATACATACATACATACATAATCACAAACACTCAGCCACCCGGGGAGATCTCTTCCCCGGGGGCAAACTCTCAATACATCAAAAATAACCCTCAAACACATGACCTAATCGTCTATTTATAGTGGTCTTATGCCTTGATCTTCACTCCATCCGCCTCTTAGACAAGACCAATAATATAAATATATTTTTCACCCCTAATAATAATAATTCGATGCGTCGGTCTAAAATATAAGTCCCAACACAGTATTCTTTGGATTAACAACGGGCTTTTCCGGGGTAGTAGTTGGCTCAACAACATCGGGAATGCTCGTGTAATCACCTTTGAAAGGTGGAGGAACCTCCACAAAACCTAAACCAGGTTTACCATTCATTTGATGTGAATGGTTAACCTCAATTATTTCATTTATAAGAAATGATGAGTCCCTAAATTTACTGATTTTGTTTTTCAACTCTAGGACTTCATTCTCTAATTTTGTAATATTGGTTCTAAGTTTGAGAATCTCTTGAAAGTGTTGTTCAATAATCACGAGTTTGCAACTAACTTCCTCTTTTAAATTGTGATTACTTTCAGACAAATTTTTGATTTTAATAGTAGATTGATCCAACAGTTTGGATTTTTGTCTGAAACAATCATTTAGCAAAGAAAGCTGGTTCACGAGTTGATTATTTTGTTGTAAAGCAGACTCAAGTTTACACGTAAAGTTCACCACAACTTTCACACTTGGTAATGACTTGGGTCGTTATTGTCTCGTGTGATTCATTCATGGATTATTTAAAAGACGGGTTAGTACAAACCTCCTTGATCTTCGCCATACAGGCGAACGATTTAGTTTGTTCAGCAGATGAATTATCAGAATTTGTCTCTGATTCTGAACTATCACTTTCTTCAGTTATGTTATCACCACTTGCATCTACAAAATGTTCCACAGGTTCAACCATGGCGAGATTTTCCTGGTTCCCCAATAACCGTTGCGACCAATCAAGCCCCTCATTTACAATCAGGGCTTGTGACCTAGCCTTGAATTGATCCCCCTCTGATGTCTTCTTCTTCTCATGTACGGTAGAACTTTTCCCAGAAGATCTATCAGCATTACGAGGACCCGAATACTCCTTTTTCGGCTTTTCGCATTCTTTGGCGAAGTGTCCAAACTGAATACAATTGTAACACTTGACCTTTAACTTATCGAATCTAACCCTCTTGTTTAATGAAGGTAGATCCTTGCCGGTTCTTTTCATAAACCCCTTTACTTTACAAATGATTATGGCCATATTCCATTTCAGGTCCATGAGTTCGAGGTCATCAGCATCAATCTGATCATAGTCTTCGTCTGTCAGTTTGCTTGTAGCTATCTTACTCCCAACTAATTGTTCGTAAAAAGTCATAAATGCGCTCAAGAACGCGAACTGCTGCTCCGCTTCCTTCAGATTCACATTTGGCAGAGAGCTAAACTGACTCGATCCTGATCCCGTATTTGTACAGGATTCCATGAAACGTACATTAGGTCTAGAATTACAACCTTGAGTTCCTTCAGTAGAAGTTTGCGAGTAGAAGGCTGTAATTGGAACTGAGCCCGAAGTGGTGCTTTTCGGTAACGACCCTCCATAAAGAGTAGCATTTTGGTTATCTTTCAGAGAATTTTGACATTTCATATCATACTCTCTCTCTCTTCCAATTTGTTAGTGAATTCTTCAGTCACAAGTTCATCATTTCGGAAGTAACCGTTTTCCTTAAGCATAAGTAGAAAGGTCGAATATGATGGTGGCAACGCATGTCGAATATGATGGTGGCAACACATTCTTTAAAGCGTCAATTTTGTCTACTTCAGATGGCTCTAATTTAACCGTAGACATTTCAGCAATGAGATGACAAAAACGGCTAATCATCTCCTTAACGGTTTCGTTCTTAAGAAGTGAAAAATTCCTGAACTGAAATTTCACCAGGGTCTTTTTGCTTTCAAGTGTAGTCCCTAAAATTCTTGTTTTTAGGGAAGCAAACAATGTAGCACAAGTCTTGATATGGATAAATTGATGAAATATATTCTCAGGAAGAGTCCATAGTCAACGTCGAGTATGCTTTCATCTCGTTTTCAGCATCCTTGATTTCATTTTCCTCGTACAAATGAACATCTTATCCATGAACCCAGTCGTCTCACTTCCCACTTGTGGTACTTTATACATTACATCAAGATGTCGAACACTACTAGGATGAACAGAACCTAGGTGAGCTCGGAATCTCGGTTCCCAACGAGCAAATTCTGACAACTTGAGTAGTTTAGGACACTTGTTATGAGATCCAATCTCATTGTCCATAGAAAGAATTTGTTGCATCAGTATGTTTTGAGAAGCAAGTGCACAATACGAAGCTTGATTTGGTGAAGCCATGATTTGTTAATTATCAGAAAGTCAAGGGACTTAAGTTGGCAAAATTTGAAACTTGTATCACACGAATGGCTACTGTTCACACGAATGAACAAGATACTGTTTAGACGAATGACTTAACGAAAGACTTTTATACGAATGAGTTTTTGAGATAACGAATGAATAAACAGAATGATGATTGAGTAAATGAATGAGTAATTTGGCGAATGTGATCTGAGTAACGAATGAGCTGATTAACGAATGGTGTTTGCATGACGAATGTATACAATGTTTTAACGAAAGACAGGCTTAGCGAATACGGTTTCACGAATGAGAAACTAATATGAATGAATTGTTATAACATGAATGATCAGTTATATAGTAACACGAATGAGCTATCAACCAATGAACGAATGAGTGTTCATCCAAACGAATGAGCCTTCAACAGTGTTCATCAATGTCCAGAATTCAAACTTGTTCAGCCTGTCCAATTCACCCTAGAACCTATCTCAATCCACTCGGAAATAAATTCTAAACAGTTACAGACTCAATCCAAACTTGAAACCACAATAATCAGACCTCAAATATTCCAAATTCAAACTATCACGGAAACCGCCATTAACGAAACTCAAATCAACCTTCAGACTTTATCCAATTCAGTCCAAAAGTCACTCAAACTTCCATAACCATTCCAATTATCTTAATCCTTACTCTAATTACTCTTAAATCATTTAATTATAGTCAATTGAAATCAATCTCTGTTTTGCCGGAATTACAAGTAACTGTGTAATCAATCAATTCATGTTGAATTAACTGATTATGAACTGAAACAATACAATTAGGCTCTGAACAAACACGAAGATCTGATCGACAGGCTCTGATACCACTTGACGATGTATACTTTAAGCTCAGCATCATACTGCCACACAACCAAATCACCCTTGAAATCTTTCGAGCTCTTGTTCTTTTTCATTTGGTATGCAGATGCTCGGACCTGCGCTTGTTTTACTTCTTCCTGTTCATTGTATCGAAAGATCTCAATCATCTTGTTCATACGTTTGACATCGTGTCCAAACATATCATCCAAAGCACGTTTTCTTTTCTTCTCTTTTGCTGACAAGTGACTGGTCTTCGCCTCTTTGTTCCATTTATCTCTTTCTTCTCTGAGATGTTGTTCTGCTGCTTCAAAGCGTTCAGTCGTGGAAAATGGAATACCCGATTTAGAATTTGTCCAAGCGTACATGTCGGGATACTCCTCAGCAGTTACGTCTTCTACTTCTACCTCATCATACTCAGGCACATTCCCATGTGGAATGTCTGGATTCCTACTTTCCTCAAACTGGATATCAACATCCACCGTCTTTCCCAGTTCCTCCACCTCGTCCTCATTTAGTTCCAGCACCACTACCAGCACCACTCGACCCAGCCTGATTACCTGCCGACGATGCGTTACCACCGCCCGGTTGCTGGTCACTTACACCAACTTCATCAGGATCCTGATCATCATTCTTCAACTTTTTCAGTTCGTCTTTTTTGCATGTTAGTTGAAGAATAGTCTCATCCTGCTTATCAATTCTCCCCCCCTGAGCAGCAACCAGGGCCTTTAGTTCTTTGTTTTCTTTCTGAATAAACTGCATATGTCTGAATAAGTTCCGCTTCTCTGCCCGGATCTGCTCTTGAAATAAACAATCCCAGTGCATCTGAGTTTGTTGCAGATGAATTCAACAAGTTATACAACTGGGCATTCGGAGATAACCTGTAGAAGTTCGGGTGTATTGGTTGCATTGGACCCTAAGGATGATTAAATGACATAAAAGAGTGCTCAGGTCGAGGCAACACAGTAGGACTTGCCGGTGTAGTAGGTTGAGGTCGAGGACTCGGCATACATGCAAGCACAGTCTGCAATACATCTCCAAAATAAGGATCTGACATTGCTGTCGTCATCAAAGTCATCGTCAGAGGCACCGGAGATATTGGCATCTGAACTGGTGTTGGAGATCTTGAAAGAACAGGAGATCTAGGAATAATCGGAGGAGTCAGAGAAACATGTGTAGATGGTCTCACTATAGATACACACGGTTGGTTTGGAATCTCGATTCCCAAACCACGTCTAACCCATTGCTTATTCAGTTTCTCGCCTTTCTCAATCATCGGCTCCTTTCCTTTACGTTTACGCTTCTCGGCATAAGTTAACTCGGCACTCGGCCCCTGACCACCATCATTTCCACCATCATCACCCCATGTACCACCATCACCACCCTCACGCTTAGAATTCGAATCATCATGAGCCAAACAATCGTGAGATGGTGCCTCGTAGTCTATATTGGCATGATGGCCAATCAAACGCTTGTACTGTGGCCGATCTCGAAGGCTTTGGTTCCTGTACGTGCGCAAACTCCTCATCGTCTCAGCGTTCATATGCTCCAACTTCATCAAATCATCCAAATTCGTTGAATCTTTAAATAATGTTGGTTGTAAATCATCTATAATCAACTGCAGGAACCTTGGATACATCAAAAACTTGTGCCGACTTGTACAGTTTTTCTTCAGATGATAGAAAACCAATTCAGAGAAGTTGAATGGTTTATTCAGCACCAATGCAACAAATGCCGATTGCAACACCCCTCCTTCCTCCAAGGCAATGTATCATCACATGTAAAAGATACTTGTACCGCTCGCACAAGTACGCCTTGTTGTGCATCGATCGATCCAAATTACCCTTATATCGTATCCTCCAAAACAACCCACGCAACCCCCTTATCAAACTCACATCAATCACTGATCGTATCATGAAAACCCAAGACGTCTCTAATCACCCCAACATCCATAACTATCGGCTTGTCTTGAATCGTAGCTTCTATCTGGTTCTCTCTCTCATTGAATCGAGCCGTATCCCAGAAAGCACGGAAAATACTTTGGTAAACCAAAGTGTTTGTGGAAATCGCCTTGTAGATCCTGGATCGTAATAAGAAATTGATGATCCCTCCAAACATTGGTGTATCCTCGAAGTTGTCCTGTAAGGACGCACATATATTGTGCTTCTTGTCCCATGGTAATAAGACAGGAGCTTCTTCGGGTTCCGCATCTTGTGCTTGAGCTTGTACATCAGGTTGTTGTTTAGGAACAACCTCTGGTTGTTGTTCCAGACCACGATTAGGCACATTTTCATCAGCCAAACTGTTAAAAACGAAAACAATATTAGTAAAATATTCAACAATAATGTCTTCTGGTTTAATGAATGACTATTCATTCGTTAGAGTTTACTATACGAATGATCTCATTCGTACAAAATTACTTTAACGAATCTGCGACATTCGTAAATCCAACCAATAAGCCTTCCGTTACCTATTCGTTACCTTAAACCTTACATTCGTTACAATAACGAATCAATATCTTATTCATTAAGATAAACGAAAGAGATTCATTCGTTATTCAAATGAATAACCACATTCGCTAACCTAGCGAATGACTAGGTGATTCGTTAATCTATAACGAATCAGTTTCTTATTAAGTTAATATGACTCTCAATTGTCAAAGTCCAAAGAACTCAGATTATCGAAAGTCAAAATACGATGAATATATTTTGATTAACATATGATTAAGATGAAAATGAATAATTAAATCTAAACAACTAAGTCGAAAATGATTTTAATCCATAAATCATCATTCAAACATCATTAATCTAACACAAATCCTAAGCATTTGATTAAGCTTTTATGTCGGTTCGTATCAGTTTATTAATCTAACAATTAAACCCTAAATCTCCATGTAAATCCATCGAATCTGGCATCATTCAACTTGTCTTACCTATAGATTATCACTCAAACAGTTAATTTGTGTTAAGATGAGTATACATATTCTAGGAAAAAATTGCAAGAGTTTTAGAAGATGGATGAAATAGTGTTTCGATGAATGAAGAGTTCATTCATCACCTGGGGATTAAACCCCCAACAATAATTGCACACGAATCAAGTCAATTCATTAAATTTTGAAATAACGAATGTCCTCATTCGTTAGCCTAACTCTTTATTTGTTAGCAATTCAAACGAAAGATTCTCATTCGTTAAGATTTTAACGAATGACTCTTACATTCGTTGAATGTTTAACGAATGATGCATTAAAACAAGTTCATTCGTTACAATAGTATACGTAAGACCTCCCATTCGTTAGATCAGCGGAAGCGAATGTGCATTCCATAACAAATGTGTATATACGTTATGGATAATGACATGTCATTCGTTAATACTATTATAGCGAATCAAGATCTGTTAACGAATGAGTTATTAACTCAATCAATGTTTAAATAATCATTTAAACCACAATTAGGTTTTTAAAATGAATTAAATAATATTAAATATATTAAAGCCCGATCAAATGTTGATCGGAAATGATTAACTTAAGCAGATTTTACTTTAAAAATACCTTAATCACGAATTAACTTAAATTTGGGGTTAGACATTTTGTTTTTGTAATAAAATGTTCGCCAGCTCGGTAAATCGAAAATAAAGCAGAAAAACATGAAAATCTTTTTCGTTTTTGAATTTCTATCAAATAGAAAAAAAATACTCTTAATGAAAGCAGTACAAATTTAACAACTATTAAAGCTGTACATATTTTTTAGAGTCGAGCAGGGAATCATATTGATCAAGTTTTCCTTCCATCACAGTTTTATTTTCAGTTTTTATTATGACTGGTGTTAAGTCGATTATTGGTATTGTTGTCCACCTAAATCTTCCAACAAATTTTCAGAACTTTCGGTGATATGCACTAATTCGTTCAATTAGGCACAAAATATCAGAAGCTATCGGTTCTAATCTTGATTTAGGCTTAATTTGATTTCTCTAGATCACCCTAACTTGACCTAAACCTTATAACCAATTTGATTTAAAATGATTTGTTTGAAGTAATCTTAGCACGTAATCCCCACTCCAGGATAAACCCCCGTTACCAAGAAATACCCTAAGGTCCGTTCCCATGGATGAGTATGTACGATTTCATCTGTCGGTTTACATACATTGTGTCCCTGTGGTCCGTTTCTTAATGGTAATAAGACGCGAGCAAGGGGACAATGTATGACTCACAGCGTGGTTTGATCAAGTCTGTAATACATTTTGTACTAAAAGTACACTAAGCGATCAAGTTTAAAGACTTAAGAAGTTACATTGCGGGTTCACTTTTTCAATCATTGTTTAATATTCATCAGAATGAATACTAGACGTAAATCCGCATAAATACCCAATGGTGTCGCGAACCCTAAAGCATCCCGTCAATACATGATTTATGGCCATAAGACCATACATCTTTGAAGCGTTAACCACAAACTAGAAGCTTTAATATTAAAAGTAAATTTCAAAATGATTGGGGCTTGAGTATGACCGGATTATTACATTTCTGCCTTAACTATCAAGACTTTTTCTAGAAACTAGCATTCCTTTTTATTCGGTATTTTTAGGTTTATATCACTTACTAATCCTTACTTGCTTGTTTAAAGACCAACCAATACATCGATACAATTAAGCACACAGTCTTTGTTACTTACTTTTTACCGGACTTGGGATCAAATGACGAATGTACTATCATTTTCCTTTTTTTCTTCAATACTTAAATTTTGAGTAGCATTTTTCAATGTTTTTGTGATTTTTAACATTTAAAAGTTTTTGGAGTTTTGAATTTTATCTGTACAAACTAAAATCACAATATTTTTTGTATTTTTATATTTTCTCCCCCCTAAAAACCTACAAATAGAAAACAAAACATGAAAAATGAAAATAAAATGATCTAACCGAGCTTTTTAACTTCAGTTAAAGTTTTTAAACCATTTAGAACAAACAAATATTGAAAACGCATTTTGTCAAAAGCCTTTAGTATAAAGGTCAGCCTTTTTAAAATCCGTATGAATTTTTTCAGTGTCAATTAATTTCTTTTCAAAGCAATCACGTATAAAGTGATAACGGATTTCAATATGATTTGTTTTTTTTTGAATGTTGAACCGGGTTTTTGGTGATAGAAATAGCGGTCGAACAGTAAAAAAATATCGGAGTAGTAAGAAACTTCAAACCGTAATCCCGCTGATGCTGCTGGATCCAGAGTGCTTGTGAACAGTAACTCGAGGCCGCCACATACTCCGCTTCGGCTATTATAGTAGAGACCGTTGTCTGCTTCTTACACTGCCAGGAAACAATCTCGAGCTATAACGCCACTTGAGAAAGCTTGTTCAGCTCGAGCCGGATCTCGATCGGTGATGACATCGTGTTGTTCATGGTTATTATACTATTAGGATTTAGGATTACGTTAGTGTGTGTTTTCTGAGAGAATCTGGACAGAGTAACGAGGCAATACGATCATCAAAAGACTTGTTATTACTTTAGAAATAATTACAGAGTATATATAGAGATGACCACATTCGTTAAGTTAACACTTAACAAACGTGTCATTCGTAACATTAAGATCGGACGAATGAGCATACTCATTCGTTATACATTACATTAATGAAAGGCCCCGAATTTGTTATGTTCTATTCGTTAAGCAATGTTAACGAATGTAACTTACATTAAGACGAATGTGATACATTCGTTACCGGTAACGAATATTTCTCACAATGAAACGAATGGTTTAATTTACCAAAATGCCCTTACACTTAATATGAACTAATATAATAATAAGATAAAGACCGAGATGCTCGTTTGATGTATCAACAATTCACCCAACATTGATCGCAAGTCAAACACGTAGCTCATTGACTTTCTAGTCCAAGTTCGGTATACCTGGAAAACATGTTAAAATGGGTCAACTACAAGTAGTTGGTGAGTTTCACGAGTTTCAAGAAACCAGTTGTGCGTATAACAACCATAATTCATAAATACGGAAGTATGTATGTATGTATCTACGTTCACAAGTACGTTTATTTGTATGTTTATGATGTAATTATTATAAGGTACAGCGATGCCTGGACACTTTGTACGTGCTGCGTGCCTACATTTTCCACGTGCAATCAACCACTGTGGCCCCCCTTCCACCCACAACATGCCCCAGGTAGCCATGCCTAACACTACATAGCTTGTTTGTATAATTATGGACATGTGCAAACGGGTGGGGATTTCGTGTGTTAGCACTTAGATAATTCCCATCATCAAACAATTCCAAGTATATAGAGATATAGTAACATGTTTTTCACCCCAAAAGTTCGTAAAAACAGTTTAAAAGCGGGGTCATGAAACTCACGGTTAGTAGATATTCAACCTGGTATTGGATAGTGGTTCGATTTGCTTGCTAGCACTCAGACCCTGTAATCAATATTATAATAATATTAATATTTTAATATTATTATAATCTTGATACTAAACTGCGCTGTATAGCTAGTCTAGGTGTGGCTGTCATGCCCAGAAAGTGTCAATAGGCTTAGATTGTGATGTTGTTCGATGTTTAATTCTTAAAACCGAACTTCGCTCAGATTTCCCGTTTCACCAGCTGGGCCATGTTGTTCGTTTACGCGTTTAGAGAATAGTTATGGGGATGGAAACTTGGGTAAACATGTTTGTTGATAAAATGATTAAGTTATAAAGAAAAATCACAAATTAGGGGTCTGAATTCGCTACGGGACTCATTTCCTTTTATTCAGTTTGGTTTGGAGAAATACTTGCACAATTTACCCAAATTGTCCAGATTTCTCACAAAAAGTTCGATTTTACCTAATTAATACAAAAATATGGTTTATGATCACCCTTGATGTTTTGACATTCTTGCAGGTTCATTAATTACGAACTCCTTGGTGTTTATCCGATTTGAACTCGTTTAATCTTCAAATTAGCACAAGTATCCGTTTATCATTAAATTATGAAAATTTAGTCACTTATCAATTAAAATATGAATATTTTTATAAAAATATTTCTGGAATTATTTACAGATTTGTTAATTTATAAAAATTCATTTTATATGCTGTATTTAGCTAGAAAATCGTCCGTTTATAACCAACGATTTCCGAAAAATCCAAAAAAAATTCTTGAGTGATCAAAATACTTCCCAAAACAACCTATAACATTTACATAAACTAAAAACCTTAACAAATACTCTTTTCGAGCCGAAAACGACTATGAAAACTCGAATAAACGCGAATCCACAAAACATAGCTAGGGTTTTCCAAATTACCCCCAAATTTCATATGTGATCATATAGTATAAAATCTGAGTTCCCCACAGATTTTCATAATTTTTCAAGCATAATAAGTTTTTTTTTCCCAAATAAACGTCCCAATTCGGTAATAAATTCGCCAAATATTCTCGGATGGTCTAAAAATTACCAAATTTAGACAGGGACTCAATCATATGGTCCCTGATGTCACTGCAAAATTTTATATCCTAAAAATATGCACATCACAACCTTAACCTAAATAGCCCTTAAACGAGTAATTAATTATTACCTTTGCGGTTTTTGTTCGTTTTCGCTCTCTTATTTAAATTTCCGGGTTCTTGTGCTTCTAAGTAAGGTGGGTACAGGTCCTATATCACAAAAAAAACTTATTTCATCAACATAACATCCTTGAAACTTAGGGTTTTGGTTAGAGCTTTAAATCGAACTTTTGAACCGTAAAAACGTCGTTTAAATCCTCTAATATGTGTTTATGGCCAAAAAACTGTCAAACCAGGTTCCTAACCATGTGTAGGATCGAAACATATTTTTGGACTATTTTTAGGGTTTTTGCATGGTTAGACGTGATTTTCGACAATTAAACTATGTTTTTATATGGTTCAACATGATTAACAAGTTGAAAAATAGATTAAAATGAAGAAAATTACCAAGGGTTAAGCTGATTTATGGTAGAACAAGTGTTAGAGGTCCAGAAACTATTACAACTTGTTGCTAAAATATCTCTAAATGGTTTAAATAAAAAAAATGATTAATGGGGGTTTTAAGTCCACTTTGGCGGGCTGGGCTTGATGGGCCCCCTTTGGGCCCAAATTTGGCCCATCAGTCTTGTTTTGCATGACCAAACTTGAAATCCCGTGTCCAAGTTCATTTCCGGTTTGGTTTTTGGTGAGAAAAATATATCGGTGCGACAAACAGCGCAAAAACGAGCGTTTTTCGGCTAATTTCTTATAAATTTAGAGAAACGTAGTATTTGTTTGTAAAAATCGAAAATATTTTCACGGATCGCTTAAAACATTTCAAATAAGTGTTATGTAAGCCTTTTTCGGCTTAACGGATGATATAATGCTTGTTTCGTATATCTTTCGCGTTTAAGTTCATAGCAGGTAGTTAAACGAGCATGTTTTCGTTTAACTTGTTTGCTAACGTACTAAGGCCATAATATAAATATTTTGGCTTCTATTAAACCTATGTCACTTATGGATGCCCCCCCGAGATATCCGGATCATAATCAGGCTCTTTTGGTTATTCGTCTGTTTGATAAGCAATAACCAAGGCCATAATCACTTCTATTAACTTGTTTGCTAACGTACTAAGGCCATAATATAAATATTTTGGCTTCTATTAAACCTATGTCACTTATGGATGCCCCCCCGAGATATCCGGATCATAATCAGGCTCTTTTGGTTATTCGTCTGTTTGATAAGCAATAAGCGGTTAATCGCTTATTCGATTCGTAATCACCAAGGAGTACTCGATTTTGCCACAAATGTCACATTCTCCCTCAGTTAAGAAATTTTGTCCCCGAAATTTGATATGCCAATTATACGCTCCTTAGAGACAAAAAGAAGTATTTGTTTTCATTTTCAAATATATTTGGTTCCCCGTTGTAAGGCATTTTTCCAAACTTTAACCATTGAACTTCTGTTGAGTCATAATTGTTTGATTTTCCCATCCGTTGTTTATACGGGTTCTTTACAAAGTTTAGTTATGTGAGAGTTTCCAAGTGGTACTATATCCGCCTCGTCAATAAGGCACTTATTTAGGTTCAATATATATGAAGTTATCAATATCGCTAAATTCGTGAATGAAACTCGATTTTTAAAAACAAATAGCTTTAGTCGATATGCTACGAGATTAATTTCTGAGATAACTTCATACAGTTCTGTGTATGTTGATGTTAACTTATCAGTTTCCTCAACTCAAGCAATACCTTCCAAAGGTCATCAAGTTACTACGTACATCTGTATATTTCTTTTGTCAGTCTTAGGTGACTTTCAGTTTGTTTTGAATCTTACGAGCTTTATCTGAGGTTTCCGGAATCAAATCATATTTTTCATTTTGAGTGTTGCGAACATTCAGTCTAATAAAGTATCGATTCATGTTCTTGCTCGTATCATATCAGTTATAGTGCTACTCGTAAAATATTATGATAACTATTAGTATACGAGGATTAGACCAGTGGAAAATGCTAGTCCAAAATTTCTCTGTGGTTTAATATATATGCGCAAGGTAATTCTTCCAGTATCTGTATAGTTAGTCCAGATCAATCATTTGTTTGGGAATGACAGGTCATAATTAAGCCGATTCGGTTTCCTATGTTTGACAAAAAATAAGAGGTGAATGAGTATCTCAGTCTGAAGTAATCGATATAGACATACTATGTCGAGATATGATTTTGTTGACATAATGGTAGGCGCGCCTTTCAATTGTGTAGTTCATATAAATCGGGAAGGAGTGTGTAAATTAAGTTAGTAGGTCAACTAGTACCGGGACTACACTGTGTTCTCGGGATGATTTATGAAAGGGTATTACGAGGCTCATAGTAATCTGTTCCCACTTCCACTGGGTGTTTCGGATTGTTGTAACATTACCAAAGGCTTTTGATATACTGCCTTAATTCTATCATGAGTCAGACATTAGGGCCACCAATAATATTCCTTTACGTCTCTGTACATCTTATCAGTTCCTGAATGAATCGAATATTTGGATTATGCGCTTTATCCAAACTCGGTTCTTGAATGAGTAGAATTCCATCGGTTTTCATCTCGAGTTTTTCTCGTTTTCATGCAATGCAAGTAATCAGCTTTTAGGGCTTCGTTCTGGGCGATATGAATTTGCCCGGTAAGGTTCGCTAGAATAATCGTTTCAAGTGCTTGTAATATCACGGGTTTATCTTTATCTTTTTGACTTCACGAATCGGTTACTATATTAGCCTTGCCTGGTAGCGAATTTTACAATCATTATCATTCAACAATTCCACCCATCTTCTTTGATTCATGATCAGTTCTTTCTGGTCAAAGTATGTTGCAGACCCTTGTGACTTATATAAGATATACATTTGGTGCCATACAAATAGTGTCTCCAGATCTTATGTGCAAAAGTAACCGTACCCAGGTTATGGGTAGTATAATTTTTCTCATGCACTTTTAACTGTCGGGAAGTATACTCTATAGCCTTGTTTCTTTACATAAATATGCGTCCTAAACCTTTTCGGGATGTATCACAATAGACATACAAGATCATCAGTCCCTTTCGGGAAATTAGTATAGGGGTTTGACAAAGTTTCTGTCTCAGCAATTGAAGGCCATTTCTTGTTCTTCTCCCCAATCATAAACTCGGTCCTTTTGGTTAATAGGGTTAAAGTTTGGGTTATAACAGGATATTTTCAATTAGACGTCATACCCAACTAGTCCCAAAAATTGACATTTTTTTCTTGGTAACTTTGATGTTTACCAATTTTGCCTGGGTATACGGGAATTCTGTGTCAACTAACAATGTGTCCTAAAAATCATACTCCCTGTAGCCAAAATTCGAACTTGCACATTTGGTATACAATTTCTCCTGTTTCAACATCTCCAAGATTGTTCGTAGATGTTGCTCGTGTTTCTTTTTGGTTTTCGAATATATCAGGAGGTCATCAATAACGTTATAATGAATTTGTCGAGGTACGATTTACAAACTCGGTTCGTGAGATCCATCAAAACTACAGGTGCATTAGTTAGCTCGAAAGGCATAACTAAGAATTCATAGTGACCATATTGAGTTCAAAACACCGCTTTAGAACATCTTCCTTCTTGGATTTTAGTTTGGTGGTAATCAGATCAAAGGTTGACTTTCGAGAAGTAATTCGCTTCTGGGAGTTAATCGAACAAATTATTTATTAATGGGAGCGGATATTAGTTTTTGATAGTGATTTTGTTTAGTTTCCCGATAATCAATACACATCTTAGAGCTTCCATCCTTCTTCTTTTACAAATAATACCAGTGCTCTCCAAGGAGAATAATTGGGTCGTCTTACAAAGCCCGTATCTAATAATTCTTGTAGCTGGGTAATTAGTTATTACAATTCGGAGAGTGCCAGACGATAAGGTGAGTTGGAAATAGGAGTTGCCCCTAGGATTAGGTCAGTTTGGAATTCAACTTGTCGGTTTAGTGGTATTCCGGGTAGTTCATCAGGAATGACATCGGGGTATTCACGCGCTACAGGGATATCTTCTATGTGTTTTTCTTCGAGGTTCTTTACGGTTACGTTTGCCAGGAACATCATACACCCTTGGCGTAAACACTTTAGCACTTTAAGTTGAGACACAGGAGGTGATATTGCACCAATTTCTCTTCTTGTACCATAATCGCTTCATTATCCGAAGGAGAAGTCTAACTACCTCATTATTACAACTATCTTTGTCTTGTATTTAGCTAACCTGTCCATACGGACAATTACATCCCTGGTTCCCAACTATACCAGAGCAGATTAATAAAAATGATTGGTTGTTTAGGATAATAGGACTGTTTTGGAGTACTTGGTTAACAGTTACAGGTTTATTGTTAGTGAAATCTATAGCATAGGGATTTATTAGTTCACTAACCGGTACCTTTCCCAAGGATAAGAAGTTAGTAGGAATAAGACTTCTATCGGTACCTATTTCAAATGAATTTGAAGCATATTAATCAGGAATTACAGATGTACCCTTCACCACATTTAAGTCTTGTTGTGTTTTATCAGGTCCGATCACTAATCGCGGCCTCTAGCCGAGTTAGATGTCGATGTTCGTTCTTGGTTTAACTTGGGACAGTTCCTTTTGAAGCATTTCGTACTTCCACACTCAAAGCGAGCATGAAGGTTTATCATAGGTTGTGAGCGAATTGGTTGCGATTGGGGTTACTAGGAAGGGTGTTAGAACGGTCTATTTACAGCACTTATAATGGTTCCACGGTTATAGGTATAGTATCCAATATTCCCGTTTTTATAACGTATCTTTATTCGACATTCCTTTGTAATGGTTACGTCACCACACTTTGGCATAGGTTCATTGTATATTTTCTATTCGGAACTAAAGTTGATCGTCGTATCGTTTTGGGTTACAGGGCGCATACGTTTAATTTGTTGTAGCTCTTCCACCCCTGTTTCGTAATTAGTTCGTTTTGTACTAGATGATTTCCCAGGGCTTTCTCATCACAATATTTCTGACTAAATCAAAAGCTATCACAACGGCTTGTGTCATGACATTCTCGAAAGTTAAGTGGTTAACTGAATTATGTAAAGTTCCTACTTCCGGGCTACTAACCCTAACATCAATCGAACCCGATTTTTAAAACGGTTTGTGTATTCTAGTTGATCCGCCCTTTCGTTTTCGATTTCTTGGGTTAGTGTTATTTTTTTAATTTCCAGATTTCATTCATTGAACGAAAATGTTTTAATATAAGGGTTTTAAGTTTTTCCCAAGTCATACGGTTGGCTGCCTCTTGTTCCCGACTTCTTATAATCGTTATTTATCACAAACGTGATGGGCAACTTATGATTGATAATGAACTCTATCGTTTCAATCCATTTTACTAACTTATTTGATACTTTAGTCCCACTAAAATTTACAGATTTGCATGACATAAATTGTTTAAACAAGTATTTCCGTCGTGAAGGATCACGGTTGTTACTACCGGTATTCATGTTCAGTAAGAGATTTTTGTTATTAAAGATATTTAGTGGGGGAAATTATTATTCTTGAAAGTAGCATTAATGTTCAGTGGGGGAGTATTATTCGTGACAATGTTCGTATTTATCGGGAGAATAACATTTGTAATTGTATTAGTATTGGGCCTTTGATTTGTATTCATTGTCATTTTAATGCTAGCAGCGAATCGCACTGCTATTGTCCGAGTTATTGTATGCAGTTGCCGAACAATCATCACAGCCGCAACTGCCTCAGATCACATGTTAGTTTTCTTAGGGGCCATCCTATAATGATAAGCAACTATACTTTAATTAATAGTAGTTCCCTATATACTCATCGCGTAGGGAATTACATTAGCTAATTCTCAGGTATTTCAGATAGCACATATGTATCACACACATCAAATCTTGCACCCATATACCAAGGATAGTACATAGATTTAGCCTAACAAGGTCATTATTGCATGCATATACTGAAAGTTGTCACCCCGTGACAAGTAATTTTAACCTGGTAAGGGTCAATGTTTGTAATAAAAGATCCAAATTGTCCTCCATATCAGAATAGCACACTACCAGATGCTTGCATGGCGTATTGAAACTATGTACAATAGCTCCGTAATATCCTTGTATATCCAAGCCCACATTATAATAATTATGAATAGTTCACAACTTGCACAACAATTATTTCAATATAATCCCACCCTTAGCTAACTGTTTTATCCTACCTATCCCGTATAGATATCTGCCCTTCAAACAGCATGTTATAGTCGGGAGGAATTTGTATCCTCCCCTTGACCTTTGGATGCTATTAAATATAATTATAAAATATTTTTTCACCAGGTCATTCAGTACCCGTAAGCATGCTGGGTCTACTAAAGTGGTGCTTTGTTAGTTGGGAATAAGTATGTTCTCTACAAGCCAAGACACATCATTGGTACGCGAGCGTGAGGTTTCCCTTCTATAATAAATCGATCGTAGTGGCAACGATACAGTAGTGGTTGGAGATATTCGTACATATATAATTTGATGAGTTTGTTGATTAGGTAGGTTTGGCAGGGTTGGTTGTACTGATGATATGAAAAACTTTTGAACTATAGCTGATGAGTGATTATGGTCTGTTATATATTGAGGATTTCGTTAGGTGATTATTATATATATAATTTCATAAATTGGGCACGTTAATAGGTATTCCTGTCACACCCCGTTAAGCAATTTGTGGAAACGTAAAATGGTAATTTAACAGACTCAACTAGTATCAAACACATTGTTCATAAAGAAACATTTCTAACTAATTTATAATATATTACGTTGTTCTAATATCTTTTACAAACTAGGTGATACAGTCAAAACTAGTCCATTAACTACTTCACTTCATACTTGCATCGGTTTACACAGTCTCGATCACAATCCAACATGTAGTACATAATCAATCTACATCACTTTTCTGAACACCTGAAAAAGCATGTTAAAGACAAGTGAACTACGAATAGTTAGTGAGTTTTATAAGTTTTAACGAAAACAGTTCTGCGTACCACACAGTCATAGTTTATATGTACGTGTGTATGTAAAAATCTATTTACGTTTGTGTATATGTACATCTGCATATTTGTATGTACATATGTATTTGTGTAAGTTTATGATAAAAGTTTGAATCTATGATAAAATCGTGACTTATCATTCTTACTACGTGCCTCCACTTTCCACATAAAATCAACCATTGTGGCCCCTCTTCCGCCCACAATGGTTCCATGAAAAGTCAACCATTACACAGTGTGTGTGTGTGTGTGTGTGTATAAACATGTATCGTAGTTCCCACATACCTTCAATCATGGTGGCTCCCCTTCCGCCCACAATATATATACTATTACATTATTTTCTTGGCATTCATGCCATAATCAAGTTGGTTTGTTTAGTTGCAGCAGAACTTGGCTCATAGGCCAAACTCAACTTTGGTTTGTTACTATTGTGGCCCCCCTTCCGCCCCCAATAGCCTCATGGCCTTCACAGACCATGTTATCCCCCTAATTTGTTAGTTTTAACATTTCATAGTGTGTTTGTATAGACATATAGTCACGTGTACTTTAATAATGTTTTGGCATCCGTACTGTCTTCATCTAATTTATCAATCGACAATGCTATTCACCTTTCATCAGCACGTAGTCAATCATTATGTTAATAGGGAATTTTCGTATAAGAACGTTTGGACATTATATCCTGAACCGTTTTCAGATAGATAACGTATATAAACATGCTTTTCACCCCAAAAGTTCACAAACAGTTTGAGAAGACGGGCCATGAAACTCACGGTTTAGTAGGTATTCAGTGAAATGCTAGCCCGGGGATTCGTTTACCTTGCTACCACTTAGTCCCTATAATCAATATTATAATAATATTAATATTTTAATATTATTATAATCCTCATACTAAACTGGGCTGTATAGCTAGTGTAGATATAGCTGTCAGGTACAGAAAGTGTAACGTCCGTAAATTCCGATAAAAGTTTTAGCCTTGTAGTGATTGAGTATACCTTCGGGCTTGACCTGGCATTCTTCCAAGAGCTCCTTTCCACCCCGTTAACGTATCTTGCTTAACTTTTCATGCAAGTTCAACTCTTAATAAAGTGGAAGGGCCAGAATGTAACATTTTATATTATAATCAAAATCTTAACCCTAGCCCCCCCCCCCCCCAAACCTGCGATCGGCTGAAAGCAAGAGCCAAGCACCCCCGATTTTTATTTTTGCGGCTGTGATTAGGCCGTAAAACTCCAATTCCAGGTTAGTCCCATATCCCCTCTAGTCTTTTACACCTTAAACCATCCTTATACATCGCGTATTGATCGTTAAACAACTTGTTGTAGACTTGTTTGGTGGCTGTCCAATTGAGGAATTTAGGGCTGTTTTGATTAGGGTTTTTGCACCAAAATCTTACTAGGTATGTCACTTACATCATACTAAAATTATATGGCCAATGGAGGTGTTTAGGTCGGTCAATCGATTTTAGTTCGAAAACTAGGGTTTATCGGGTGTAGGATTGGCAATTGTTGAGTTTGATGCGTTAAGCTATCGGATGACTGAACGAATCAGTTTGTACAGCCCTAGGGGGGTTTAAGGGCTTTGGGAAAATTATATTTTTGTTACTCGGGGCTGTTTTGGTAGGTGATTGGTCAATCGAGTCAGCGGTGCGCGAATTTTCGTTTAAATGTTAAATTGAAAGTTGTAAAAAGGAACCGTCAACACTATCAACTCGGGTGACATAATTATGATGTAAGAAAAGGTTAAGAATGGAATTTAGTCCATTTGGGGCTGGTTCATTTGAAAATTGGTTTTTGATTTATTACGCGCGTATTCGACTTGATTTGATTACCGGCGGGTGAGTTGTGCGTCATGGTTAGCCCCGACCATAATCGTAGGGTGGATCTGGTTAGTTGAAAGGTTTTAGGGGCTGAGGTAAAGTAATTGGGTTTGGGTTGGGCCTTGGGCCAAAGTGTTGGGCTTGAGCGGCCCATTAGACAAGAGCGTTCTTACGTTCTAGTTTAGTAACGCGTTGTGTACTATTTACAGGCCCTTACTTGTGAGTGTGCACTTAGGGGTTTCCTAGCTCGTTGCAGGTGTTCGATCGATTTCAGGTGAGTTCATGATGCCCTTTTTTACTCTTTTTACGTTTTGGGCTATCATACACACCGAAATCCAATTTTATACGATTTTACCCGTTACAACTATTTGAATGGTACTACATGGTCTCACTCGTGATTGTGCATTTTGGAAGTTATATTTGAATTATTTTATATGCTTTAGGATATTTTAGACTCGTTTATGGTCTTGTATCCTTTAAGGTTACGTACATTATTAATGGTCTAGACTCGAGGATGTTAGTAGACTTGGTAGTAATTGAATATGAGTAGACCTATTTACTTAGTTCCCGTATGGGATGATATATATATATATAGATAGATATATATATATGTATGTATGTATGGAGGTATGTATGTATGTATGGGTATGCGTTACCTTATAGCCTACGGTTGTGTGATGATATTTAGTTCCTCGTGACTAAGAATGATGTGAGTAGGCTTATTGATGTGTGCGCGCATGGTGATTCACGGCCGGGTCAAATATTTTACTCGGGTTTTAAAATCCAGTAGTGAAGAGACCCGTTGGATGTTGAGCTGCCATTGGGTCAAATATATTACTCGGGTTGTACCCGTGGTGGAGAGGCCTGTACACGTGCTCGGATGTGTGAGCCGAGATCGGGTCAAATATATTACTCGGGTTGTACCCGTGGTGGAGAGGCCCGTATCTCGTGCTTGGATGTGTAAGCTGTGACCGAGTAAAATATATTACTCGGGTTTGACCCATGGTGGAGAGGCTCGTGTCACATGCTTAGGTCTTACCGCGTCCGGGTCAAATATATTACTCGAGTCTTGACTCGTGGTGGAGAGGCCCGTGTACGTGTGTTCGATGATGAATGTATTACTTGGTGAATTATATTATTTATTTTACTTTTATCCACTTTTTTGTTTATAACTATAACTTTGAAATAAAGTATGAATTATTGTTTATGAAACTTGAACTCACTCAGCTCAAGCTGACTTTGTGTGTATGTTAGATTGACTTTCAGGTTAAGAAGTGGATGCTACCGCTTGGACGTGCGGGATGCTACTCGGAAGGTTGAAGGCATTTCTGGTCAAGGATTTCAAATAAAACGAATATTTTATTTACAATTGATTTTGGACACCTGTACCCGTGTTTTGGGATTTTTAATACTTAAACTTTTCCGCTGTTATTTACTTTGAACTGGTTTTAAATAAAATGAATTGTTTGGTTTTAAATTTTTGTGAAATTGTGGATGTGATTACCAACTGTAGGATTCCTGGGACTCGGGGTCTTACAGAAAGTGCCAATAGGGTTAGATTGCGATGTTGTTCACTGTCTAATACTTAAAATTGAACTTGGCTTAGTTTCCCCGTTTCACCAGCTGGGCCAAGTTGCTGGTTTACATGTTTGGAAAACAGGTATGAGTATATAAACTTGGGTAAACGTGTTGGTTGATAAAATGATTAAGTTATAAAGAAAGATCATAGTTTAGGGGTCTTGATTCGCTACGGGGCTCATTTCCATTTATTCAGTTTGGTTTGGAGAGAAACACGAACAATCTATCCAAATTGTCCGTTTTTCTCATAAAAAGTTCATTTTTACTTAACTGACCCAAAAATATGCTTTTTGATCACTCTTGATGTTCTGATATTCTAACAGTTTCGTTAATCGCAAAACCATCGGTTTTTATTAGAATTGAATTTGTTCAATGTTCAAATTAGCACAATTAATGATCTGTTTATCATTAAATTATGAAAATTTACAAACTTACCAATTAAAATATGTAGATTTCTATAAAAATATTTCTGGAATTTTTTTACTGATTTATTAGTTCATAAAAATTCATTTTATATGCTATATTTAGCCCGAAAATTTATACCAAATGATTTTCGAAAATTTCTATAAAAATTCCTAAGTGAGAAATATACTTCCCAAAACAACCTAGAAAATTTCTAGAAGCTAACAACGTTGCCAAATATCCATTTCGAGCCAAAAACGAGTATGAAAACCCGAATATACGCGAATCCACAATACATAACTAGGGTTTTCCAAATGACCCAAAATTTCATATTTGATCATATAAACCAAATATGAGTTCCTCATAGAATTTCATAATTTTTCAAGCATTTTAATTATTTTTCCCAAATAAACGCCCCTAAACGGTAATAAATTCGCCAAATATTCTCGGATGGTCGACAATTACTTAATTTGGACAGGGACTCATTCATATGGTTCCTGATGTCTCTGAAAATTTTGCAAGCTAACAATATTCACATCACAATCTAACACTAAATTGCCCGTAATCGAGCAATTCGGCTTTATGTTTGCGGTTTTCGCTCTATTAATCCATTTTCCGGGCTCGTGTACGTCTAAGTAAGGTAAGTACATGTCCTTTATCATAAACTAAGGAGCAGCAAGAAAGTTTCCAGAAATGGCAAGATGGTGATATGAAAATATATAAGAAAGAAAACCTGGGGAAAAAGTCTTCTTTGGCAGGCTGGGCTTATTAGGCCCCTTTGTGCCCGGTTTTGGTCCATTAGTCTCGTTTTGCATGCCCGAATGTGAAATCCAGAGTCCAAATTTATTTGGAGTTCGGTTTTGGGGGAGAAAAATATATCGGGTGCGACAAACAGTGCGAAAAAGGGTGTTTTTCGGCCAATTTCTTGTAAATTTAGAAAAACATACCATTTTTTTGTAGAAATTGAAAATATTTTCACGGATTGCTTAAAACATTCCCAATAAGTGTTTTGTAGGTCTTCTTTGGCTTGACGGATGATACAATGCTTGTTTTGGAACTAACCTTCGCGTTTAACGTCATAGCGGGTAGTTAAACGAGTATGTTTTCGTTTAACTGGTTTGCTATTGTACTAAGGCTATAATATCAATATGTTGGCTTATATTAAACGTATATCAATTATAGATGCCCCCCCGGGATATCTGGGTCATAACCAGACCCGTTTGCTTATTCGATTGTTCGTTACCCAATAAGCGATTAATAGCATATTCGCTATGTGAATAGTAGGGTGTAACCGGTTTTGTCACGAACATCACAATTCCCCTAAGAATAGTTTTTGTTTTTGAATTCTAGAAGTGGAAAGATGACTAGAAAATAGTTTAGTTTACTGTTAGAAAGCTGGTATATGATATAAAGATTAGGCCCAAATTGAGAAGTAATGTGTCCCCTTGAGATGAACGCATGTAGATCACACCTACTACGGTTCCTTTATGGGCTTCGAATATTAAATTAAGTCTGTGGTTCTATCATATAATAAGGTTCATTTTGGGCTCGATAAAACGTTCTCGTATTCTCGTTTACAGGCAACACCAGTTTTTTTCATCCAACGTAAGGCTACCAGATCTTGATATATTCTGGTGCAACGGTTAAAGTATAAGAATAATATTTTTCGATAATATGAATCAGAGTAAGGGGTATTATTTCTTAGGGAAAAATAAAGTATTTTATTTGTTATGACTAGACATAACATTAATTATGATAAAATATAATATTAGTTTTTATAAAATATAGTTTAATTATAATAAGAGTTAACATTGATTATAATCGAATATAATATTTGTTACAATAAGATTTACTATTATCAAAAGTACATTACGTACACGTATTCGTATACCTTGTTCCAGATAAGCACGTATGTATGTCACACACACACACACACACATATATATATACATACACACATACACTTAATATTACCTTTTATACACATATGTTGCCATTTTTACCTATTGGTATGTCCCGCGATTTCTCCCTGAATTCCCTCGTACACGTAAGTCTCTTATTATGTTCCGGACCATAATAACTCATTTGCCCTGCGAGTTCATCCCAGTATCTACCCGTATATAATATTATATTGTTACTTATTTTCCCAAAGATAATCGAACCTACGTTTATATTTTAGGTATCTTAAGGGATAACCTAATCCTTTATAACCAATGGCTCTGATACCAACTTCTGTCATACCCCATTTAGCAAAATGTGGAAGCGTAAAACAGAAATGTAACAGACACCTCTGGTATCAATCACATTATTTATAAAGAACAATACAAACTAGTTTACAAAATTTTACATTGATCTAACTTCGTTACAACTAGGTGATACAAATTAAAATCTAGCTCGTTAAGCGGCTTTACTTCTTACTAGCACACTTGCATCAATTCACCCAGCATTGATCGCAATTCAAACACGTGGCACATTGAATTTCTTCTCCAAGTTCGCTATACCTGAAAAACATGTTAAAACGGATCAACTACAAGTAGTTGGTGAGTTTCATGAGTTTCAAGAAATCTGTTGTGTGGTTAGTTCATAAATACGCAAGTATGTATGTATGTATGTACGTTCACAAGTATGTTTGTTTGTATGTTTATGATGTAATTATGCTAAGATACGGTGAAGCCTGGACTGTTTGTACGTGCTGCGTGTCTCCATTTTCCACGTGCAATCAATCACTGTGGCTCCTCTTCCGCCCACAACATGCCGCAGGTAGCCATGCGTAACACTACATAGCTTGTTTGTATAATTATGGACATGTGCAAACGGGATAACGTCTCAACAAACCACGCTGGCCCCGTCAGGGTTTATCAAACCAATAGTACTATTCACAAGCCACCGGCTCGAAAGTTAATCACTGTGTTAGTGGGGACTTTCGTGTGTTAGCATTTAGATACTTCCCATCATCAAACAATTCCAAGTATATTGAGATATAGCAACATGTTTTTCACCCCAAAAGTATAAACAACTTAAAAGTGGGGTCATGAAACTCACGGTTTAGTAGATATTCAACCCGGTATCGGATAATGGTTCGATTTGCTTAACACTCAGACTCTATAATCAGTATTATAATAATATTAATATTTTAATATTATTATAATCTTCATACTAAACTGAGCTGTATAGCTAGTCTAGGTGTGGATGTCACGCCCAGAAATTGTCAATAGGCTTAGATTGTGATGTCGTTGTCACACCCCGACTAGCACAATGCGGAAGCATAAAACGGGAATGTAACAGACACCTCTGGTATCAACCACATTGTTTATAAAGAAACATTACAAACTAATTTACAATATATTACATTACATTATTCTATCATTGTTTTACAATCTGGGTGATACAAACAATACTAGTTCGTTAAACTATATGATCTTACTACTAACACCCTTGCTTCTATTCACATCCAATTTAGGTACACCTAAAAAGCAGTTTAAAATGGCTCACCTACTAGAGTTGGTGAGTTTCACGAGTTTCAAGAAAAAAATTATGAATATTCACAAGTTAACACTTGTAATTATGATATAAGTATGTATGTATGTAAATGATGTAATTATGCTAAGCTACAGTAAAGCCTCGACTGTTTTTGCTGTGTGCATCCATTTCCCACGCCCAATCAACCAATGTGGCCCCCTTTCCGCCCACAATATGCCCCAAGTAGCTATGTCTAACACTACATAGCGTGTTTGCGTATTTATGGTTATGTGCAAACATAGTAAAGTCTCAGTAACACATGCCGGCTCCGTTTGGGTTTGTCAAACCAATAGTACTATTCACAAGCCACCGGCTCGAAGTTAATCACTGTCTTAGTGGGGACTTTCGTGTGTTAGCACTTAGATAATTCAAATCAATACTTGTTTCAGGTAAGTATATGTAACCAAACATGCTTTTCACCCAAAAAGTTCATAAAACTGTTTAAAGAGAGGGATCATGAAACTCACGGTTTAGTAGATAAACCGAGTCAGCTCATGGTTGGTTTGATTCGCTATCACTAGTTCCTATAATCAATATGATAATAAATTAATATTTAAATATTATTATAACCTCAATACTAAACTAGGCTGTATATCTAATCTGGGTATAGCTGGAACGCCCAGAAAGTGTCAATAGGCTTAGGTTGTGATGTTGTTCAATGTCTAATACTTAAAATTGAACTTGGCTCAGTTCCCTCGTTTTCCTAGCTGGGCCAAGTTGTTCGTTTATGCGTTCAGGAAATAGTTATGGGGAAGTTAGCTTGGGTAAATGTGTTGGTCGATAAAATGATTAAGTCATAAAGAAAGACCACACATTGGGGTTGTGGATTTGCTACGGGGTCTGTTTCTGTTTATTCAGTTTGATTTGAGGAGAAACGCGCACAATCTATCCAGATTGTCCAGGTTTGTCATAAAAAGATTCGTTTTTACTTAACTAATCTAAAAATATGATTTTTGATCACTATTGGTATTCCGATATTCCTACAGGTTTGTTAATCACGAACTTGCCGGTTTTTATCATAATTGAACTTGTTTAATTTTCAAATTATCATAATTAATTAACCGTTAATAATTTAATTATAAAAATTTAGCCACATATCAAATAAAATACGTAGATTTTCATAAAAATATTTCTGGAATTAATTACTGGTTTATTAATTTATAAAAAATCATTTTACCTGCTATATTTAGCCTGAAAATTGTTCGTTTATCCTGAAAATTGCTCAAATTAGATCTCAAAACCATATGTATCAATTCCAGAATGTAACAACCTTGTTCAATATTCTTTTCCAGCCAAAAACGACATTAAAATCACGACTTTATCGCTTCGCATGGCTTTTTCGCTTCACATAAAGGGTTGTGCGATGCAAAAATACTGATTTCGCTTCATATGGCTGTGCGATGCGAAATTCCTGCCTGTCGTCATTTTTACCTTTTAAAAGCCACTTTTCCCTTTGTCTCTTTCTTACGACCCGATTCTACTCTTTTTATGGGTTTTGGGTTATACCAACTTTGTATACCCGTGTTTCTCATAGTCCAAACGTCACCTTTCTGTTCTATAACACACCCGTGAGGCTAAAACTCACCAAGTTTATGTCTTTTCTTACATTTCACAACCCGATCTACCATTATATCGGTTTGCATGTCGATTCTAACCATAAACTTAACCCTTTGGCCTAATCTTACCTTTTTGCTTCGGGTTCGGTTCAAATCTGGACAAATTCGTAGATCTGGACGTGTTCTTGTTGTTTAAACGGCGTTTACACACGAGATTCTTCCTTCTTTTTACCCGGATTTGGATCCGGAATGTAGAGAGAAACTGTGTGTGTGTTGTGAAAGGAAAGAAATGGTGGAAGGGTGGAGGGGTTGGGTTATATATAGGGGGTTATGGGCCCCACAACCCACTCACAATTCCAATTCCAAATATTATCCAAACACTTAACACACAACTAATTTAACGACACACAGTTAATAACAAAACTATCTGTTATTTATTATTTAACAAAAGTTGGAAGTTACATGAAGCGAAGGACATACCTTTAAATCAGGTTACGTATATTCGATGAGAATAGACAATGAAAGTGACTGATGTGTTGTAAAACACACTTATTTTCAGCACCTTTTATCTACGTTATTATATTATATTTTATGTATTTTAACTTGTTTTATTTAGGTTTTACATCGTTTTGATTATCTTGTAGGCTATGGGTTAAAGAATGAAGAAACCGGACTTTTCGAGGAGCTTACAGGTCTTTTAGGCATACGATTTAAAGACAAAGCTCAAAGCCCGGCCCGATTACATGTTATAATACAAGCCCAAGTCTTACACTAATCATATTATAACAAAAAAAAATAAAAACCCTAAGCTTACAGCCAACTTCCGATCGGAAATCAGCAGCAAGGGAAGGAGAGAAAAAACATTATTTTCATTAACGGGTCCTTTATCAAAAACGCATCAGAAAAATGAATTGGGTCACACTTTTCATCAATTGAAACAATTTTGCATGGGAGGAATTTCACTTGGAAGAATTTCGCTTCGCATGACTTTATCGCTTTGCATGGCTTTTTCGCTTTGCATAATGGGCTGTGCGATGCGAAAATACTGATTTCGCTTCACATGGCTGTGCGATGCGAAATTCCTGCCTTTCGTCGTTTTTACCATTTAAAAGCCACTTTCCCCTTGTCTCCTTCTTACGACCCGATTCTACTGTTTTTATGGGTTTTGGGTTATACCAACTTTGTATACCCGTGTTTCTCATAGTCCAAACGTCACCTTTCTGTTCTATAACACACCCGTGAGGCTAAAACTCACCAAGTTTATGTCTTTTCTTACATTTCACATCCCGATCTACCATTATATCGGTTTGCATGTCGATTCTAATCATAAACTTAACCCTTTGGCCTAATCTTACCTTTTTGCTTCGGGTTCGGTTCAAATCTGGACAAACTCGTAGATCTGGACGTGTTCTTGTTGTTTAAACGGCATTTACACACGAGATTCTTCCTTCTTTTTACCCGAATTTGGATCCGGAATGTAGAGAGAAAGTGTGTGTGTGTTCTTGAGTGTGTTTATGTGTGTTGTGAAAGGAAGGAAATGGTGGAAGGGTGGAGGGGTTGGGTTATACATAGTGGGTTATGGGCCCCATAACCCACTCACAATTCCAATTCCAAATATTATCCAAACAATTAACACACAACTAATTTAACGACACATAGTTAATAACAAACATTTCTGTTATTTATTATTTAACAAAAGTTGGATGTTACATGAAACGAACGATATACCTTTAAATTGGGTTACGTATATTCGATGAGAATAGACAATGAAAGTGACTGAGGTGTTGTAAAACAAACTTATTTTCCGCACCTTTTATCTACGTTATTATATTATATTTTATGTATTCTAACTTGTTTTATATAGGTTTTACATAGTTTTGATTATCTTTTAGGCTAAGGGTTAAATATTGAAGAAACTGGACTTTTCGCGGAGCATTCGGGTCTTTTAAGCATACGACTTCAAGACAATGCTCAAAGCCCGGCCCGATTACATGTTATACAAGCCCAAGTATTACACTTATCATATTATAACAAACAAAAAATAAAAACCCTAAGCCTACAGCCAACTTCCGATCGGAAATCAGCAGCAAGGGAAGGAGAGAAAAAAATTTATTTTCATTGATGGGTCCTTTATCAAAAACGCATCAGAAAAATGAATCAGGTCACGCTTTTCATCAATTTAAACAATTTCGCATGGGAGGAATTTCGCGTGGAAGAATTTCTCTTCGCATGACTTTTTCGCTTCGCATAAAGGGCTGTGTGATGCGAAACTATTGACTTCGCTTCTCATGGCTGTGCAATGTGAAAATACTGATTTCGATTCGCATGGCTGTGCGATGCGAAAATCCTGACTTTCGTCGTTTTTACCATTTTAAAGCCACTTTTCCCCTTGTCTCTTCCTTAGGACCCGATTCTACCCTTTTTATGGGTTTTGGGTTTACCAACTTTGTATACCCATGTTTATCATAGTCCAAACGTCACCTTTCTGTTCTATAACACACCCGTGAGGCTAAAACTCACCAAGTTTATGTTTTTCATACACTTCACAACCCGATCTACCATTATATCGGTTTGCATGTCGATTCTAACCATAAAACATAACCCTTTGGCTGAAGCTTACGTTTTTGCTCCGGGTTCGGTTCAGATCTAGACAAACTCGTAGATTTGGACGTGTTCTTGTCGTTTTAATGGCGTTTACACCCGAGATTCTTCCTTCTTTTTACACGGATTTGGATCCGAAATATAGAAAAAAAGTGTGTGTGTGTGTTCTTGATTGTGTGTGTGTGTTGTGAAAGGAAGGAAATGGTGGAAGGGTGGAGGGGTTGGGTTATATATAGAGGAATTTCATCAATTTAAACAATTTCGCATGAAAAAATTTTATTTTCATTAATGGGTCCTTTATCAAAAACGCATTGACGGGTCACGCTTTTCATCAATTTAAACAATTTCGCATGAGAGGAATTTCGCTTGGAAGAATTTCGCTTCGCATGATTTTTTCGCTTCGCATGACTTTTTCACTTCGCATGGCTTTTTCGCTTCGCATAAAGGGCTGTGCGATACGAAATTATTGATTTCGCTTCGCATGGCTATGCGATGCGAAAATATTGATTTCGATTCGCATGGCTGTGCGATGCGATATTCCTGCCTTTCGTCGTTTTTACCATTTTAAAGCCACTTTTTCCCTTGTCTCTTCCTTAGGACCCGATTCTCCTCTTTTTTGGTTTGGATTGTACCAACTTTGTATACCCGTGTTTCTCATAGTCCAAACGTCACCTTTCTGTTCTGTAACACACCCGTGAGGCTAAAACTCACAAAGTTTATGTTTTTTCTTCCATTTCACAACCCGATCTACCATTATATCGGTTTGCATGTCGATTCTAACCATAAAACTTAACCCTTTGGCCGAAGCTTACCTTTTTTCTCCGGGTTCGGTTCAGATCTGGACAAACTCGTAGATCTGGAAGTGTTCTTGTTGTTTAAACGGCGTTGACACACGAGATTCTTCCTTATTACACGGATTTTGATCCGTAATGTAGAGAGAAAGTGTGTGTGTGTTCTTGAGTGTGTGTGTGTGTGTGTTGTGAAAGGAAGAAAATGGTGGAAGGGTGGAGGGGTTGGGTTATATATAGGGGGTTATGGGCCCCACAACCCACTCACAATTCCAATTCCAAATATTAGCCAAACACTTAACACACAACTAATTTAACTACACATAGTTAATAACAAAACTTTATGTTATTTATTATTTAACAAAAGTTGGATGGTACATGAAACGAACGCCATACCTTTAATTCGGGTTACGTATATTCGATGAGAATAGACAATGAAAGTAACTGATGTGTTGTAAAACACACTTATTTTCCGCACCTTATATCTACGTTATTATGTTATATTTTATGTATTTTAACTTGTTGTATATAGGTTTTACATAGTTTAGATTGTCTTGTAGGCTAAGGGTTAAAGAATGAAGAAACAGGACTTTTCGAGGAGCTTACGGGTCTTTTACGCATACGATTTCAAGACAAAGCTCAAAGCCCGTCCTGATACATGTTATATAAGCCCCAAGTCTTACACTAATCATATTATAACAAAAAAAAAATAAAAACACTAAGCCTACAGCCAACTTCTGATCGGAAATCAGTAGCAAGGGAAGGAGAGAAAAAAATGTATTTTCATTAATGGGTCCTTTATCAAAAACGCATCAGAAAAATGAATTGGGTCACGCTTTTCATCAATTTAAATAATTTTGCATGGGAGGAATTTCGCATTGATGAATTTCGCTTCGCATGATTTTTTCGCTTCGCATGGCTTTTTCGCTACGCATAAAGGGCTGTGCGATGCGAAATTATTGATTTTGCTTCGCATGGCTGTGCGATACGAAAATATTGATTTCGATTCGCATGGCTGTGCGATGCGATATTCCTGCCTTTCGTCGTTTTTACAATTTTAAAGCCACTTTTTCCCTTGTCTCTTCCTTAGGCCTCGATTCTCCTCTTTTTATGGGTTTTGGGTTGTACCAACTTTGTATACCAATGTTTCTCATAGTCCAAATGTCACCTTTCTGTTCTATAACACACCTGTGAGGCTAAAACTCTCCAAGTTTATGTTTTTTCTTACATTTCACAACCCGATCTACCATTATATCGGTTTGCATGTCGATTCTAACCATAAAACTTAACCCTTTGGCCGAAGCTTACCTTTTTGCTCCGGGTTTGGTTCAGATCTGGACTAACTTGTAGATCTGGAAGTGTTCTTGTTGTTTAAACGGCATTGACACACGAGATTCTTCCTTCTTTTTACACGGATTTGGATCCGGAATGTAGAGAGAAAGTGTGTGTGTGTTCTTGTGTGTGTGTGTGTGTTGTGAAAGGAAGGAAATGGTGGAAGGGTGGATGTAAGACCCCGAATACCGGGAATCCTAAAGTTGGTAATCACATCCACAATTTCACAAAAATTTAAAACCAAACAATTCATTTCATTTAAAACCAGTTTAGAGTAAATAACAGCGAAAAAGTTTAAGTATTAAAAATCACAAAACACGGGTGCAGGTGTCCAAAATCAATTGTAAATAAAATATTCGTTTTATTTGAAATCCTTGACCATAAATGCCTTCA
The DNA here is from genome assembly GCF_021521415.1 of Bidens hawaiensis. Classification (NCBI taxonomy): domain Eukaryota; kingdom Viridiplantae; phylum Streptophyta; class Magnoliopsida; order Asterales; family Asteraceae; genus Bidens; species Bidens hawaiensis. Next base: position 86,712 of record NW_027495819.1, on the reverse strand, counting down.
ACCTTCCGAGTAGCATTCCGCACATCCTAGCGGTAGCATCCACTTCTTAACCTGAAAGTCAATCTAACATACACACAAAGTCAGCTTGAGCTGAGTGAGTTCAAGTTTTCATAAACAATAATTCATACTTTATTTCAAAGTTATAGTTATAAACAATAGAGAGGATAAAAGTAAAATAAATAATATAATTTACCAAGTAATACATTCATCGTTGAACACACGTACACGGGCCTCTCCACCACGAGTCAAGACTCGAGTAATATATTTGACCCGGACGCGGTAAGACCTAAGCATGTGACACGAGCCTCTCCACCACGGGTCAAACCCGAGTAATATATTTGACTCGGTCACAGCTTACACATCCAAGCACGAGATACGGGCCTCTCCACCATGGGTACAACCCGAGTAATATATTTGACCGATCTCGGCTCACACATCCGAGCACGTGATACGGGCATCTCCACCACGGGTACAACCCGAGTAATATATTTGACCCTATCGCGGCTCAACATCCAACGGGCCTCTTCACCACGGGATTTTAAAACCCGAGTAATATATCTGACTCGCCAAAATGATGATCACGTCGCACGGGCCTCTCCACCACGGGTACAACCTGTAACACCCCGTAACCGCAGCGGAAACGTACACGGGATGCAACAGACACATCTGATATCAACAGCATTGCTTATAAAGAAAATACCACTACATTAATTTATAACATATTACATTGTTGCGAGTTTCATTACTGTCTAGGTGTTACACACATATTTTACCGATAAGACATTAATAAATTCATTACAAAACATAGAGCAGCAAGCTTCCAACAGGTAGCACAGATAGTTAAGCACACATCAATCAATCCAACTTGGGCATACCTAGAAAACATGTAAAGAAAACGGGTCAACTATGAATAGTTGGTGAGTTTCACTAATTTAAATAAACACTGACAAATCATTTTAATAATCCTTTCTTAACAATATAATCATGCTGGGAACTATGTTACCCCAGAACATTTCCATTAACCTCCTGGGAACTATGTTACCCCAGAACAATAATAACCCCTGGGAACTATGTTACCCCAGAACAATAAATACCCCTGAGAACTATGTTACCCCAGAACAATAACAACCCCTGGGAACTATGTTACCCCAGAACAATAACAACCCCTGGGAACTATGTTACCCCAGAACAATAACAACCCCTGGGAACTATGTTACCCCAGAACAATAATAACCCCTGGGAACTATGTTACCCCAGAACAATAATAACCCCTGGGAACTATGTTACCCCAGAACAATAACACATGATAAACATTTTATATATTCTGTGCATCAGACCATATATATATAAATGTACAAGTATTTCCATACGTTCGGTATGTACTTAAATACTTTAAATAAGACATGTTTTCCGCCCCGGGAAAATATAATTAAAACAATTCATTAAAAGGGGCTCGTGAAAACTCACCTTTTTGTGAGTCGGTGAGTAATATAAGGAACAGCTACGTGCCTGGATCTGTAATATAATATCTAGTCGTTACTATATAATTCCCATAACTTAAATACGTAACAATCGGTACATCTGGGAACATTGTTAACCCAGTACTGTACTCGATTCGGGGACAATGTTAACCCCGTGACACTTCTAAGGACTCAGATTGTGACATTGCTTAGAGTTTGACAGTCAATTTAGTTAAGGTGATGAAATTATAGCTCGGTTTGACACCCCGTTTGGCCGTGGGGCCCGTTTCCGGTATTTCGGTGCCGGAAACGGTAAAATCGGGTAAAATTACCCAAATCATCCGAATTATTTTCGGATGATTTATTTTTACCTAATTTATTTAGATTTATGAAATAGTCCATTTTTAGAGTTTTCATGTACCAGTCAGCTCGCTTATGCGAACTTTGCCGGTTTACACGTTTTAAGCTTTAAAAACTTGTTTTTATGTTCTTTTTAGCACAAATAATTACCCGATTAGTCTCGGGTCTTGAAATTTTGCACAAAACTTAATTTGACAGTAAGGAATTTTGTAAAAATTTTCCAGATTTATTTTCCTATATTTACATTTATTTATCTATTTTTAAATCTTATTAAAACACTAAATATATCAAAAATACCAGAACACTTTAGGAAAATCCCAAATTTTTCTGGGATGATCTCTATCATCCTCATAACTTCTTGGAATTTTTCCAGATTTATTTTCCTATATTTACATTTATTTATCTATTTTTAAATCTTATTAAAACACTAAATATATCAAAAATATCAAAACACTTTAGAAAAATCCCAAATTTTTCTGGGATGATCTCTATCATCCTCATAACTTCCTGGAATTTTTCCAGATTTATTTTCCTATATTTACATTTATTTATCTATTTTTAAATTTTATTAAAACACTAAATATATCAAAAATACCAAAACACTTTAGAAAAATCCCAAATTTTTCTGGGATGATCTCTATCATCCTCATAACTTTCTGGAATTTTTCCAGAATTTAAAACTTATCTTTCAAGCCATTTTCACCCAAAACCGAGCTAGAAAGCCCTAGAACTCGTTTCACCGAAAAGCCTACTTAGACTCTTCCAACTGAGCTCAAATTTTGTGGGTGACTTTTATATGTTATAAAAAGCTTATCTTAAATTTTACAGAATTTTTCATCAAGTTTAGCTATTTTTCACTATTTTTGGCCAAAACCGAGCATTAAATTCACCAAATATTCATCTTTTATCCAAAAATTACCAAAACTTCACAGATCTCATATTTTCATGTGTAGATCATCTCTGTGAAATTTCGTGACCCGACTCTAAGCACACGAAAATCTGTCCAAATTTCATATACACACGAAAACCGAACTATCTTGTGTTTTCTAGCTTTAGATCGCAAGGATCTCGGTTTCTAGCCTTTGCTAGCCGCTAGACACAACACTTACAAGCACAATAACACTATACCAAGCAAACTATACCAATCAATCAAACCATTTCTTTCAAAGTGTCGGTTTTTAAGTAAAAACAAAGGTTTTAACCGTAAAAATCCGTTCTCGACTCTTTTTACTCATTTCTTGGACCAAGATCCCTTGTATAACATGTATACATCTCTTGATCATGCAAGAGTCGGTTTCATCTCGGGTTTTCACCCATCTTTCACTTGGAAATCCATTTTAACAAGATTTTAACCGTAAAATTTTATTCTAAACACTTTTAACTCATTACTTGGATCAAGATCCTTTGTATAACTTGTATACATCCCTTGATCATACGAGAACCGGTTCCATCTCGGGTTTTCACCCATATTTCACTTGGAACCTTTTGTTCTCAAGAATTATGAAATTAAAAACAAGATTCAAGCCTCAAATTATGTATATACCTTGAAGATCTTGGTTAAAAATGATGATCTTGGTTGTATACTTGAAAGATATGAAGGGATTTTGGGAGAGTTTTTGATGAAAAAAGAAAAAATGAAATGTGTGTGTGCATAAACAAGGCCGATCGGTCTACATTATGTGTGGGGTGGGGCCCACACATCCATTCTAGGCCACACATTCAGATTTTCGTAATCTGGATAATGTTTTGGATAATCTGGTTCAGTTCGTTTCTCGTTTAAACTCGTAATTCGGCTTGAAACGAAATTAAAATGGTCGTTTTTCGGGTTAAAGTAAAATTTACATAAAACTGATTTAAAAACTTTAAAAACTTAACCCATGACATTAAAACATCATATTATTAATAATTACGCATCTTTTTCGGCTTGATTGATCGTCTCTTGCTTGGTTTGGTGTTAAAGGTTTCGTTTAGCGTACCGACGTACCATTAAATCGAAATCCTTTTTCTGTGCTATAATTCACCTATCCCGAAGCATTAATACTTCGTAAATATCACTAAACATTATATACATCGTCTATAATGTAATTCCCGATTCGTTCGGGTTTCAATAATCGTTCATTGGTTAATTGTAATTCCAATACGATTCACTATATAATCGAGTATGATTCGTACTATGAATCACATATACTCGTATAAACGTACTATAACTCATATAATCAATATTAAATGACACGTAAATAGTATATTCCGGCTAGGGTATATCTGGATTTGCCGGAATCGTTACATTCTCCCCCCGTTATAAAAATTTCGTCCTCGAAATTTTACATGTCAACTACTTCCTTTTGAGGAAATAGGTGGGGGATATTTCTTCCGAAATTCATCCTTTCGTTCCCAAGTAAATTCTGGGCCTCGTTGCGAATTCCATCTAACTTTGACCAACGAGATCTTATTGTGTCTAAGTTGCTTGATCTTACCGTCCACTATTTCAATGGGCTCCTCTACGAAGTTAAGCTTATCATTTATTTGAACACCCTCTAAGGGTAACACCGATGTCTCATCCGACAGACACCTTTTCAAGTTCGACGCGTGAAACACGTTATGAACTGCACTTAGTTCCTCAGGCAGTTCTAGTCGGTAAGCTACCGGACCGATCTTTGCAGTAATAATGAATGGTCCAATATATCTAGGGGCCAACTTCCCCGCCTTTCCAAATCTGACCACTCCTTTCCAGGGCGAGACTTTCAAATATACTTTTTCACCCTTCTCAAATGACAACGGTTTTCGACGGGTATCGGCATAACTCTTCTGCCGGTCCCGCGCGGCTTTTAGGTTGTTCTTAATTTCAAGAATCTTGCTGGTCGTCTCCTGGACCAGATCCGATCTAATGACCTGCGGGTCTCCCACTTCAGACCAGCAAAGTGGTGATCGGCACTTCCGCCCATACAATGCTTCATAAGGTGCTGCCTTTATACTGCTATGGTAACTGTTATTATAGGAAAATTCAACGAGTGGGAGATGTTGATCCCAATTTCCCTTAAAGTCCAGTACGCAGGCACGAAGCAAATCCTCCAAAGTTTGAATGGTCCTCTCAGACTGACCATCGGTCTGAGGGTGGTAAGCTGTGCTTAGGTCAATACGTGTTCCCAATGCTTCTTGAACAGCTTGCCAAAGTTTGGAGGTGAAATGGCTATCCCTATCGGAGATGATCGAGATGGGGATGCCATGACGAGACACTATTTCATTTATATAAATTTGCGCAAGTCTCTCGGTGTTATAATTATTTCTAATTGGAATAAAATGTGCCGATTTGGTTAATCGATCCACGATTACCCAAATCGCATCATGACCTCGGGGCGTCTTGGGGAGATGCGTCACAAAATCCATTGTGATCTGTTCCCACTTCCACTCCGGAATTTCCGGTTGTTGCAACATTCCCAAAGGTTTCTGGTGCTCCGCCTTAACCCTCGCACACGTCGTACACTTGCCGACGTATGTGGCTATATCTTTTTTCATACCTGGCCACCAGTAAAATTCTTTCACATCCTGGTACATTTTATCAGATCCCGGATGTATGGAATATTTCGACTTATGCGCTTCGTCCATGATTAATTCACGAAGGTCATGGAGGGTCGGGATCCAAATCCGATTTTTGAAATAGAGAATTTCGTCCACACGCTGTTCGAAATTCTTCTCATTCCCGTAAAGTCCTTCTTTATCCAATTGGTCCTCTTTCAACGCCTCGCGTTGAGCGACTCGAATCAAATCCGAGAGGTTTGACTGGACTATCATTCCCAACGCCCGCACTCGCAATGGTTTAACCCGATCCTTCCTACTCAAGGCATCGGCTACGACGTTAGCCTTGCCGGGGTGATATCGAATGTCACAGTCATAGTCACTTAGTAACTCGACCCACCTTCGTTGTCTCATATTCAGTTCTTTCTGATCGAATATGTGCTGCAAACTTTTATGATCAGTGAAGATGGTGCACTTTGTACCGTAGAGGTAGTGTCTCCAGATTTTAAGTGCAAAGATGACTGCTCCCAGTTCCAAGTCATGAGTAGTGTAGTTTTTCTCATGAACTTTCAACTGTCGAGACGCATAGGCTATGACCTTTTTATTTTGCATCAACACGCATCCTAACCCTTTACGGGATGCGTCACAATATACAACAAATCCATCGTCTCCGTCGGGGAGACTTAAGATTGGCGCTTGACACAACCTTTGCGTTAGCGTTTGAAACGCCGCTTCCTGCTCTTCACCCCATTCATATTTCCGATCCTTTTGAGTCAGGAGGGTTAAAGGTTGGGCGATGCTGGAAAAGTTCTCTATAAATCGACGATAGTATCCAGCTAAGCCTAAGAATTGGCGGATTTCCTTCGGAGATTTAGGCGCTTGCCAATCCTTAATTGCTTCAACTTTACTCGGATCAACGTGTATTCCTTGGTGGTTTATAACGTGACCGAGGAATTGCACCTCTTGTAACCAGAAGTTACACTTGGAGAATTTTGCACACAACTTCTCCTGATCCAAAAGCTCCAAAATTAACCTCAAATGTCGCTCATGTTCTTCTTTACTTTTTGAATATATCAAAATATCGTCAATAAATACAATGACGAATTTGTCGAGGTAGGGTTTACAGACTCGGTTCATGAGATCCATGAACACCGCTGGCGCATTTGTTAGCCCAAAAGGCATAACTAAAAATTCGTAGTGGCCGTAGCGAGTCCGAAACGCGGTTTTTGGGATATCCTCCTCTTGAATTCTAACTTGGTGGTATCCCGATCTAAGATCAATTTTTGAGAAATAGCTCGCACCTTGTAGTTGGTCGAACAAATCATCGATTCGGGGAAGAGGATACCTATTTTTGATGGTTAATTTGTTCAATTCCCTGTAGTCAATGCACATTCGAAGGCTTCCGTCCTTCTTTTTCACAAATAGTACAGGTGCACCCCACGGGGAATAACTGGGACGTATAAACCCCTTATCCAACAATTCCTGCAACTGGTTGGATAGTTCTTGCATCTCGGACGGTGCAAGTCTGTAAGGGGCCTTAGCAACAGGGCCAGCCTGAGGTAACAGATCGATTCTGAATTCGACCTGTCGGGTTGGCGGCAATCCAGGGAGTTCCTCTGGAAAAACTTGTGGAAATTCGCGTACCACGGGAATATCGTCCACCCGTTTTTCCTCAGAATCATCGGCCGTCAGGCTCGCTAGATACGCCACACATCCCTGACGTATATATTTCAACACCTTGAGATGGGATATAAATGGTATCATGGTGCCGGATTTTTCTCCATGCACTAATACCTCCTCGTCATCCGACACCCGGATCTTGACGGTTTTCTTTTCGCAGTTTATTTCTACCCTGTTACGTGCCAACCAATCCATTCCCACTATCACGTCAAAACTACCCAATTCTACCGGTAACAAGTCAATCAGGAAGGATTGTTCGCTCAGAATAAAAGGGCAATTCCGAACAATCCGATTAACTATCATGGTTTTACCGTTAGCGACTTCTACGGTGTAAGGTTCTATGGTTTCACCAATAGGAAGGTTTGCTATCGAAAGGAATCTAACGGAGACAAAACTTCTATCGGCGCCTGTATCAAATAATACAGAAGCGTAATGATCAGAGACGAGGAAGGTACCTGTCACTACGCTGGGGTCCTGGCGCGCCTCGTTCGCTCCCATCACAAATGCTCGGCCTCGCGCCGGATTGGACGACGATGGCTGACCCGCGAGTTGTCTCCCGTTTCCTCCCTGATTCAGTTTCGGGCAGTTCCTCTTGAAGTGATCCGTGCTGCCGCATTCGTAGCAAGCACGGCTAGTGGTCACCATCGGTTTCCTTGCGGGTTCTGCTGTCGGGCTGGTTGAGTTCTAAATGGTTGCGCCCGAATAGGTTGTGGTTGTCGGTTCAGGTTGTTCAGATTTGTCTTACAATTTGGTGCGTAGTGTCCAACCCTGCCACACCGGTGGCACACCACCTCTTTGCACACGCCACTATGGTGGTAACCACATTTCCCGCACCTAGGAAACGTTCCCTTCTGCGGTTCTTGCCTTCCGCCCGAACTAGTCATGGCATAGCTCTGGGCAGCGGGCCTAGCTCGTTTGTTTTGCTGCTTTTCTTGGATTCTATGATCATGCGCACCCCGTTTTCCCCCAGCGGATTCTCCTGACGCCTTTATCGATCCGTTCCTTAAGAAATCATACGTGACAATACCAGCCTGTGTCACTGCACCCTCATACGTCTGGTGCCCTCCCGCGTTAACTATACTCCTCACTACTGGAGTAAGTCCCCATATATAACGTTCCACCCTCTTTGACTCTGGGGTGACCAACCACGGCACTAATCGTGACAGTTCATTAAACCGGTTGGTATATCCCAAGTGGTCCGCCCCATGCATTTCCAGGTTCCACAACTCATGTTCCAGTTTCTGCAATTCATTCTTCGGGCAGAAATGTTTCAAAACAAGATCCTTAAGCTCTGTCCAGGTCATGCGGTTTGTCGCCGCCTGACCTCGAGTCTGTACTATGGTGTTCCACCATGTCAAGGCATGGTCTGTGAACGTACAGGTGGCGTACTTAACGACACAATCCTCGGGACAGTTGCTGATATTCACCACTGACTCTATTTTCTCTAACCATTTCACTAACCCATTCGGTCCTTCCGACCCGTTAAACTCTAAAGGCTTGCATAACATAAAGTCCTTGATTGAACAACCCCTGGATGGTCCAGTGCTGTTGGTTTCTACAGTAGGTATGGGGCCATTACTGTCGGTAGCGACCACCGTAGGCGGTGCGTCATTACTCGGAATCGTGTTATCGGTAGGTGGAGGATTAGCATTATGTTCCCCGCCATTATTTATGGGCGTTTGATTGCTCGGAGGGGTTGGATTAGATGAGTTATTAATACTGGCGGCGATGCGCGATACTATATCCGGTATCGCCGCCTCCAACTGTTGAGCAATCAAACGGCTCACATCTACTTCCGATATTTTCGTTGATCGTTTCGGTGCCATTCTACACAATCATCAAAGAAATACATATGATCAATACCATCTCAAATCATAAAACACAATACATATTTCATTCATTAGTAAACATGGATACATATTATACAAACATCAGTTTACATACTTTCCAGTCATCATTACATAACTAAGTTTTAATACAAAGGGCCTATGTTGGTATCATCCTCGACATAACCCGCAATGGGTCAGTGCTTGAATGATACCCAAAAGTATCGATAATGATATGCCCTACAAGAGACCCCCTATGGGCCAGTGGTTGTATCATAACTAAACAAGATTCACTCCATGTTAGCATCACCACTAACTGCTCACATGGAGTATCAAAAAGCGGTTCAAGATTCTACCATCTAACACATCTACACATGGTGGTAAACCAACCCCACCAACACCGCCACCAGCACCACCAACACCGCCACCATAACCCGGATTCGGGTTTCCATCTGGCCGATCAACCAGTGGGAGTATGAGCACTCCCTCTTTAACTGGTTAATAGCATACTGGTGATCCAGTATGCTGTCCCCGAGGTACGCCCGCCTCTGTACCCCCACGACCAGGGCGGCAGAGTGCTCGTTCACCTGTTCGGTGAGAACACGTAGCCAAGCCGCCAAGTCCCGTTCCTGCCTCGGAAGACCCCACACAGGTAGGGTCGCAGGCTCGGGCTGGGGGCGGGAAGACTCGCCCCGGTGGTATGTGGATCTGGGTGGGGTAACAGTGGGCGGAACATACGTGACACTGATCCGCGCCGTGAGGCGGGGACCGTGTCTGGGGGGAATCGGGGCGGTCTGTGGTGCGGGCGGGGTAGGAGACCTGGTAACCCTAGCAGGGGAGGGTAAACTAGCACTCCTAGCTGGGGTGGTCTGTCTAGAAGTACTATGACTAGCCTCCGAAGGCTCGAAGCTGGGTGCTACACTTGGGCTTCCAGAGGCCCCGGAACTGACCTCTTCCGGGTCCTCTTCCGTCGACACACTAGGTGTTCTTGCCATTTTTACCTGCACACAAGTTAACAAACATATAGTCCCTTTTCATAGTGTAATTCATAATTAAATTAATCATGCACTTACTTATACAATTTTGCCACATAATAATATTATTATACATTTACACATATGTTGCCAATTTTACCTATTTAAGTCCCCCGTGACTTCCCCTGAATTCCCTCGTGCAGACAAGTCTGTTATTATGTTCCGGACCATAATAACCCACTTGTCCATCCAAGTTCATCCCGATCTCGTCACAATATATTATTAGTTGATATTCAGATCCTATAATACTTGAGCTACTGGTTATATTTTAGGTATCTCTTTCAGACATCCTAATTCTTTATAACCAATGGCTCTGATACCAAGTTCTGTAACACCCCGTAACCGCAGCGGAAACGTACACGGGATGCAACAGACACATCTGATATCAACAGCATTGCTTATAAAGAAAATACCACTACATTAATTTATAACATATTACATTGTTGCGAGTTTCATTACTGTCTAGGTGTTACACACATATTTTACCGATAAGACATTAATAAATTCATTACAAAACATAGAGCAGCAAGCTTCCAACAGGTAGCACAGATAGTTAAGCACACATCAATCAATCCAACTTGGGCATACCTAGAAAACATGTAAAGAAAACGGGTCAACTACGAATAGTTGGTGAGTTTCACTAATTTAAATAAACACTGACAAATCATTTTAATAATCCTTTCTTAACAATATAATCATGCTGGGAACTATGTTACCCCAGAACATTTCCATTAACCTCCTGGGAACTATGTTACCCCAGAACAATAATAACCCCTGGGAACTATGTTACCCCAGAACAATAAATACCCCTGGGAACTATGTTACCCCAGAACAATAACAACCCCTGGGAACTATGTTACCCCAGAACAATAATAACCCCTGGGAACTATGTTACCCCAGAACAATAATAACCCCTGGGAACTATGTTACCCCAGAACAATAATAACCCCTGGGAACTATGTTATCCCAGAACAATAACACATGATAAACATTTTATATATTCTGTGCATCAGACCATATATATATAAATGTACAAGTATTTCCATACGATCGGTATGTACTTAAATACTTTAAATAAGACATGTTTTCCGCCCCGGGAAAATATAATTAAAACAATTCATTAAAAGGGGCTCGTGAAAACTCACCTTTTTGTGAGTCGGTGAGTAATATAAGGAACAGCTACGTGCCTGGATCTGTAATATAATATCTAGTCGTTACTATATAATTCCCATAACTTAAATACGTAACAATCGGTACATCTGGGAACATTGTTAACCCAGTACTGTACTCGATTCGGGGACAATGTTAACCCCGTGACACTTCTAAGGACTCAGATTGTGACATTGCTTAGAGTTTGACAGTCAATTTAGTTAAGGTGATGAAATTATAGCTCGGTTTGACACCCCGTTTGGCCGTGGGGCCCGTTTCCGGTATTTCGGTGCCGGAAACGGTAAAATCGGGTAAAATTACCCAAATCATCCGAATTATTTTCGGATGATTTATTTTTACCTAATTTATTTAGATTTATGAAATAGTCCATTTTTAGAGTTTTCATGTACCAGTCAGCTCGCTTATGCGAACTTTGCCGGTTTACACGTTTTAAGCTTTAAAAACTTGTTTTTATGTTCTTTTTAGCACAAATAATTACCCGATTAGTCTCGGGTCTTGAAATTTTGTACAAAACTTAATTTGACAGTAAGGAATTTTGTAAAAATTTTCCAGATTTATTTTCCTATATTTACATTTATTTATCTATTTTTAAATCTTATTAAAACACTAAATATATCAAAAATACCAGAACACTTTAGAAAAATCCCAAATTTTTCTGGGATGATCTCTATCATCCTCATAACTTCTTGGAATTTTTCCAGATTTATTTTCCTAAATTTACATTTATTTATCTATTTTTAAATCTTATTAAAACACTAAATATATCAAAAATACCAAAACACTTTAGAAAAATCCCAAATTTTTCTGGGATGATCTCTATCATCCTCATAACTTCCTGGAATTTTTCCAGATTTATTTTCCTATATTTACATTTATTTATCTATTTTTAAATTTTATTAAAACACTAAATATATCAAAAATACCAAAACACTTTAGAAAAATCCCAAATTTTTCTGGGATGATCTCTATCATCCTCATAACTTTCTGGAATTTTTCCAGAATTTAAAACTTATTTTTCAAGCCATTTTCACCCAAAACCGAGCTAGAAAGCCCTAGAACTCGTTTCACCGAAAAGCCTACTTAGACTCTTCCAACTGAGCTCAAATTTTGTGGGTGACTTTTATATGTTATAAAAAGCTTATCTTAAATTTTACAGAATTTTTCATCAAGTTTAGCTATTTTTCACTATTTTTGGCCAAAACCGAGCATTAAATTCACCAAATATTCATCTTTTATCCAAAAATTACCAAAAATTCACAGATCTCATATTTTCATGTGTAGATCATCTCTGTGAAATTTCGTGACCCGACTCTAAGCACACGAAAATCTGTCCAAATTTCATATACACACGAAAACCGAACTATCTTGTGTTTTCTAGCTTTAGATCGCAAGGATCTCGGTTTCTAGCCTTTGCTAGCCGCTAGACACAACACTTACAAGCACAATAACACTATACCAAGCAAACTATACCAATCAATCAAACCATTTCTTTCAAAGTGTCGGTTTTTAAGTAAAAACAAAGGTTTTAACCGTAAAAATCCGTTCTCGACTCTTTTTACTCATTTCTTGGACCAAGATCCCTTGTATAACATGTATACATCTCTTGATCATGCAAGAGTCGGTTTCATCTCGGGTTTTCACCCATCTTTCACTTGGAAATCCATTTTAACAAGATTTTAACCGTAAAATTTTATTCTAAACACTTTTAACTCATTACTTGGATCAAGATCCTTTGTATAACTTGTATACATCCCTTGATCATGCGAGAACCGGTTCCATCTCGGGTTTTCACCCATATTTCACTTGGAACCTTTTGTTCTCAAGAATTATGAAATTAAAAACAAGATTCAAGCCTCAAATTATGTATATACCTTGAAGATCTTGGTTAAAAATGATGATCTTGGTTGTATACTTGAAAGATATGAAGGGATTTTGGGAGAGTTTTTGATGAAAAAAGAAAAAATGAAATGTGTGTGTGCATAAACAAGGCCGATCGGTCTACATTATGTGTGGGGTGGGGCCCACACATCCATTCTAGGCCACACATTCAGATTTTCGTAATCTGGATAATGTTTTGGATAATCTGGTTCAGTTCGTTTCTCGTTTAAACTCGTAATTCGGCTTGAAACGAAATTAAAATGGTCGTTTTTCGGGTTAAAGTAAAATTTACATAAAACTGATTTAAAAACTTTAAAAACTTAACCCATGACATTAAAACATCATATTATTAATAATTACGCATCTTTTTCGGCTTGATTGATAGTCTCTTGCTTGGTTTGGTGTTAAAGGTTTCGTTTAGCGTACCGACGTACCATTAAATCGAAATCCTTTTTCTGTGCTATAATTCACCTATCCCGAAGCATTAATACTTCGTAAATATCACTAAACATTATATACATCGTCTATAATGTAATTCCCGATTCGTTCGGGTTTCAATAATCGTTCATTGGTTAATTGTAATTCCAATACGATTCACTATATAATCGAGTATGATTCGTACTATGAATCACATATACTCGTATAAACGTACTATAACTCATATAATCAATATTAAATGACACGTAAATAGTATATTCCGGCTAGGGTATACCTGGATTTGCCGGAATCGTTACACAACCCGAATAATATATTTGACCCGGTCGTGAATCACCATGCACACACACATCAATAAGCCTACTCACATCATTCTTAGTCACGAGGAACTAAATATCATCACACAACCGTAGGCTATAAGGTAACGCATACCCATACATACATACATACCTCCATACATACATACATACATACATACATATATATATATATATATCTATATATATATATATATATATATCGTCCCATATGGGAACTAAGTAAATAGGTATACTCATATTCAATTACTACCAAGTCTACTAACATCCTCGAGTCTAGACCATTAATAATGTACGTAACCTTAAAGCACACAAGACCATAAACGAGTCTAAAATATCCAAAAGCATATAAAATAATTCAAATATAACTTCCAAAATGCACAATCACGAGTGAGACCATGTAGTACCATTCAAATAGTTGTAAAGGGTAAAATCGTATAAAATTGGATTTCGGTGTGTATGCTAGCCCAAAACGTAGAAAGAGTAAAAAGGGCATCACGAACTCACCTGAAATCGATCGAACACCTTCAACGAGCTAGGAAACCCCTAAGTGCACACTCACAAGTAAGGGCCTGTAAATAGTACACAACGCGTTACTAAACTAGACCGTAAGAACGCTCTTGCCTAATGGGCTGCTCAAGCCCAACACTTTGGCCCAAGGCCCAACACTTTGCCCAAGACCCAACCCAAACCCAATTACTTTACCACAGCCCCTAAAACCTTTCAACTAACCAAATCCACCCTACGATTATGGCCGAGGCTAACCATGACGCACAACTTACCCGCCGGTAATCAAATCGAGTCGAATACGCGCGTAATAAATCATAAAATCAATTGTCAAACGAATCAGACGTCGCCATGCTTGGCCGGAGACAGAGCAGGGAAGGTGGCCGGAAGCAATAAGGAAGGCGGTGGTGGTTGCAGGGAAGAAGGAAATAGGATCACCATCTCCTTTCCCATTTTGTTTGTCGTCACCTGTGATGCCGGAAAGACAGGGGCGGCGGCGGTGGTCTTTAGTGAGTAAAAGAAAGGGGAAGAAGGAGAAAGAAGAGTGAGGGGGTGGGGGTGGGGTGTTGGGTAATTTGTTAATAATAATAATAATAATAATAATAATAATAATAATAATAGTAAAACTATATTAATAATATTAATATTAATAATAAAAAAACTATAGTAATAATAAAAGTATAATAAGGAAACGAGAACTTGGTCAAACCCAAAATTGGTACAAAATATGAATGAAACCCGAATCCGAGACCCGACTTGCTTAGAAATCGTAACCCGCCTCCAACAAAGAATACAATTAGAAGGAGAACCGAGCAACGAACTCGCTAAGAAAGGAATTCACTAACGAATGTTATCTTATATATATAGCTATGTATATATGACAATAATAAATATGAATATGAGGGCTTAAACCAAGCAAGGGTCAATATAAACCCGGCGCGAACCAGAACTCGCTTAAAGAAGCATTGACTCTTAGACGTGTTAAGAACGTAAACTAATATCGATGAAATAAGTAAAATAATATATATGATAATAATAATAATAATAATAATAATAATAATAATAATAATAATAATAATAATAATAATAAAGATCCTTAAGAATGCAAATTAGTGAAGTCGATTCGTTAATAAAATAAGGATAAGTATATTAAATTAATATGATCGGTTTATGAAGGTTACATGTCGGTTCGGTTAAGTTAAAAGTTAACCCCATTTACTTAAGAAAATAAATAGTAAACAAATGTAGAGGATTAATATGTGTACGTTATTAATAGTTAGTTGAGCTCAGTCGAAGAAAGGCATTACGATTAAATCAGAAAGGAATCGTCTACAGGTGAGTTCTAGCCACCCTTTTTCCTTAAACGTTTTGGGGCTATATGCATACTCAAGAAAGAAGATAAAAGACGAAAGAGATATGTTTAAAAGAGAAAGTAAATGCGTAGATTAGTAATAAAATTATTTAACTACAAATATTAAGAACATATTATGAGCATGAGTAAGTCATGATGTGGACATCAGGGGGGTCGTAGTACCTTATACCTGTCCACATCATGAGTACTCATGATCGATATGCAGATGCGTACGCGATAGACAGATGCTCTAGTTAAGGAAACAACATAGTTCTATGAACGGGAAAGCACATGCACGAATACATAAAGGACTAAAAGCCTATACTGTGTTCGGGCATGTGTTGTGATAGTAATGTGGTTTAGTTATAGATACAACGAATTGATTGATTAGAATAATATGTATAATATGGTCCAGTTATGGACACAATGATTAGGTTGTCCAGTTTTGGATACAACGAATTGGTGGTCCAATTATGGATACAACGAATAGGTGGTCCAGTTATGGATACAATGAATAGCTGGTCCAGTTATGGATACAATGAGTAGGTGGTCTAGTTATGGATACTAAGTACAGTAGTTATTAATTCTGTGTGTATAGGTAGTACAATTGCATGGCAAATCCCTTTAATTTGATATGGTTCGATTATGAGAAAGAATAGAAGGCTCGATTACGAGCAAATATGTACGGGACTAGTGATAGACGAGTGTTGCGATGCGTATGAATAAAGAATGTGATTTAATTATAAATCAAAATTTTATGAAAAGAAAGAATGTTAGAACTCACTCAGCGTGTAGCTGACTTTTAGTATGCATGCAGCCATGCAGGTATTATTGATGACGTGGCAAGCTTGAGGCGCATACGAGGCTATTCATATTAAAGAATAGTTAGAGAAGAAGGTTGTTATATAAAAAGTTTTAAATTTCCGCTGCGATTTGTATAGACTTCCGCTGTCACAAACTATGTGTATGAGTAAATCCAATGCTAAAGTAGGGCACCTGGGTTTGGGGCCTTACATTTAATGTAGGGGCTGTATGCCGTATGTTCCTCAACAAAACGGCGTGTCTGAGCGAAAGAATCGAACGTTGATAGAGGCTGCGAGAACAGTGCTTGCTGATTCTAAGCTTCCTGTTCAATTTTGGAACGGGACTGTGAATACGGCATGTTATACGTTGAATCGTGTATTAACTGTAAAGAAGTTGAAGAAAACAAGCTATGAACTTCTAAGTCGTCGCAAGCCGAACTTAAAGTATTTGGAACCTTTCGGGTGTTCATGTATGGTACTGAAGAGAGATGCCTGGAAGTTTGATGAAAAGGCATTCGAGGGTTACTTTTTCAGGGTATAATTCTCCTAAGAAGCGGATCTTCAATATTTCTTCGGGTTGTGTAGAGGAATGATACCATGTAGACTGTCAAAGCTACACTACACCTCCAACCGGTGTAGGCCCTACTTGGATGTTTGATTATGACGGGTTATTTAATTCGTTTACAGTAATGGTTGAGGAGATACATGACTCTATTCGATCTTATTTGGAAGAACGATGTCTTCCGATTCCAAGTTCTTCGTCTGTTGATGCAAATGACTCTCCTAACGTATCAGAGACATCTTATGATGTTTCTGACTCTTTTGATGATGCTGATTTTGTTGATTCATCTTCAATTCCATTGGAAGAAGCTCAAGCCACGAACGAGCCAATTCTAGTCGAAGATGTCTCATCGTCTGTTTCTTTAGACACGACATAGGAAAATGTCACCAATCTTGGTGATAATGTATCTGTGCCTGGAAATCCTTCATTAAGGATTCACACGAACCATCAGCAGGACCAGATAATTGGGGATGTGAACGATGGGGTTCGCACAAGAAACCAATTAGCTAATGTATACGACGATGTGATTGAATGTAACTTATCTCCTACTGAGGATCCGATTGTATGTGCTTATGCGGATTTGCACTCATCGAGGATTCTTAATATTGCATGATACACCTGCTTTTTATCTCATATTGAACCAACAAGTGTCACAATGGCACTCAAGGAACCATCTTGGGTTTAAGCGATGCAAGAGGAGCTGGAACAGTTTGTACGACTGGGTGTATGGGATCTAATTGACAAACCCAAACGTTTTAATAGGGTGATACCGACTAAATGGGTTTTTAAATGCAAAAAGGAAGACCGTGGGGTAATCGTGAGAAACAAGGCATGATTGGTCGTATTGGGTTACAATCAACAATAAGGCATTGACTACACCGAAGTATATGCTCTTGTGGCACGACCGGAAGCTATACGTATCTTTCTTGCCTATGCAGCCTACAAGAACTTGAAGGTTTATCAAATGGATGTTAAATCGGCGTTCTTAAATGGAGAAATTCACGAGGAAGTGTACGTGAAAGCAGCCTACCGGATTTAAGGATCCAGACTATCCAGAGTGTGTTTATCGCTTAACCAAAGCTCTTTATGGTTTACATCAGGCCCCGAGTGCCTGGTACAGCACGCTTGCTGACCATCTGATTGATAGTGGCTTCAAGAGGGGAATTGTGGATTATAAATTGTTTTATAAGAACGTTTGTGAAGATCTGCTCCTCGTCCAAATTTACGTGGACGACATTATTTTTGGTTCGACAAACGACAGCCTGTGCAATGATTTCGAGTATACGATGCAAACCAAATTCGAGATGAGTTCGATGGGAGAATGAGCTTTTTCTTAGGATTGCAAGTTTACCAGTGTGATTCTGGGATCTTCATCCATCAAACCAAATATGTGAACGATGTCTTGAGCTGATTCAAGATATCAGACGGTAATTCCTTCGAAACCTCTTCCCGTGGGTCACAATTTATCACCGGATGAATTGGAGGATACCGTTGATCAAACCCTATATAGAGCGATGATCGGATCTCTTATGTATTTGACTGCATCTCGTCCTGATATAATGTTTGCTGTTTGTTTGTGTGCCAGGTACCAATCGAGTCCCCGAGTGACTCATCTGGCAGCAGTTAAGCGCATCTTACATTATCTGAGGGGAAATCCCGACATCGGGTTGTGGTACCCCAAGGACGATATGTTTGATCTCACAGCTTATACTGATTCGGACTATGGAGGATGCAAGATCAATTTCAAGTCTACGACAGAGGGTTGTCAATTCTTAGGAAAGCGGCTTGTTTCCTGGCAGTGTAAGAAGTAGACAACGGTCTCGACTTCAACAACCAAAGCGGAGTATGTGGCAGTCTCGAGTTGCTGCTCAAAGGTTCTATGGATCCAGCAGCATCTGCGGGATTATGGTTTGTAGTTTCTTACTACTCCTATTTAACTTGACAATTCGGCCGCTATTTCTATCACCAAAAATCCGGTTCAACATTCGAAAACATAACACATTGAAATCCATTATCACTTTATACGTGATTGCTTTGAAAAGAAATTAATTTATATTGAAAAAATACATACGGATTTTCAAAAGGTTGACCTTTATACCAAGGCGTTTGATAAAACACGTTTTCAATACTTGCTGGGTATAAACGGTTTAAAAAGATTAACAGATATTCAACAGCTCGGTTGAATCATTTTTTTTATTATTTTTCATTTATCTTATTTAGTTTCTATTTGTAGTTTTTAAGGGGGGAGAAAATATAAAAAAAAAACAAAAAGATTGTGATTTTCAGTTTTATAAAGAGAAAATTAAAAACTCCAAAAACATTCAAATATCAAAAAAATACAATAACATGGAAAAATGCTCCTCAAAATGAGTTTTCGAGCAAAAAGGAAAAATGATAGTACTGTCATTTGCTCCTAAGTCCAGTAAAAAGTAAGTAATAAAAAGCTGTGTTCTTAATTGCGTTGATGTATTGGTAGGTCTTTTGACAAACAAGTACGGACTAGTAAGTGATATAAACATAAATTGCTGAATACTCAGGGAGATTAGTTCTATAAAAGGTCTTAATAATGATGGCAGAAATGTAATAATCCGGTCATACTCAAGCCTTCTAATCAATTTGAAAAACCATTTTAAAGAAAAAGAGTCTAGTTGGTGGTTAACGCATTAACGATGTATGGTTATATGGCCTTAAATCCTGTATTGATGGGATGCTTTAAGGTTCCTGACACCATTGGCTCTTTATGCGGTTTTACATCTGGTATTCATTTAAATGAATATGATAAATGCTTGTAAAAAGCGAACCCGCAGTGTAACTGCTTAAGTCTCTAAACTTGATCGCAAAAAGTACTTCGAGTACAAAATGAATTACAGACTTGATCAAACCATGTTGTGAGTCATACATTGTCCCCTCGCTCATGTCTTATTACCATTAAGAAACGGACCACAAGGGACACAATGTCTGTAAACCGACAGATGAAATCGTGCATAGTCATCCATGGGAACGGACCTTAGGGTATTGCTTGATAAAGGGGGTACATCTTGTAGTGGGGATTATGAACTAAGATTGCTTAAATATAATCATTTTACATCAAATTGGTTCTAAGGTTTAAGTCAAGTTGGGGTGATTTGGAGAAAAGCAAATTATGCTTGAATCAAGATATTCTTTCTGATATTTATGCCTAATTGAACCAATTAAGAAATATCACCAAAAGTTCTGAAAAATTTGTTAGAAGATTTAGGTGGATAACAATACCAATAATCGACTTAGCACCAGCCATAATAAAAGCTGAAAATAAAACTGTGATGGACAGAAATTTTGATCAATATGATTCCCTGCTCAAACTCTCAAAAATTTGTACTGCTTTGGTATATGTTAGTTAGCTCCTGTTTTACATTTACTGCATTTCATTTTGGTTTAAAAATTTCAAAATCCAAAAACATTTTATTTTTTTTCTTTTTCTACTTTATTTCGATTTTCCGAGCTGGCAAATTATTCAAAACAAAAAGAGAATTTGTTACCCCAAAATTTTAAGTTAATCATGCTTAACGTATTCACAACTAGTGTCAGTTGATTTTTAATGTAAAAATCTGTTTAATTTAAACATTATCGATCCTTGGTTGATCGAGTATCTTAATGTATACAATTTAAAAACTAATTTGGTTTTAATTGATTATTTAATTCATTTTAAAACCCAAATTGGTTTTTAATGATTATTTAAATCCTTAATGAGATGTTGTCTCATTCTCTAAGGATTTTTGGTGATTCGTTAAATTTGGTTTAACGAACGTCCGTAAATTTCCGATAAAAGGTTTAGCCTTGTAGTTTTGCGTACACCTTCGGGCTTGACCCGGGATTCTTCCGAGAGCTCCTGGCCACCCTCGTAAACGTTCTCACTTAACTTTCCACCCAAGTTGCTACATACTTCAATTTGGAGGGACTTGGATGTAACTATTTTTATTATATCATAAAACAAATGAAACCTAACCCTAAAACTCTTTTCCAGCCGATCGGACTCAAGACCACCCACCCTGCTCGAAAATCTTCTGTCTAGCCAGCTTTGATCGGTAAAAACTTCAATTCCAGGTCGGTATTGAATGTCTACAACTCTTTTTCACCTTAGTTAATCATATTAACGCGCTTATTGGTCGTTAGGGTTGAGCTTTGATGATAACAGTTTGCTGACAGATTCGTATACGCTTATTGTAGGGTCTGTAACTCGATGAAAATATATTTTTTTTAATCGATTCTTGTTTCTATGATATTCTACTTTGAGTCTAGTTTCTAGAAAGGTATAATACGTAATTTTTGGACGAGATTTGAATACTTTTTATTTATAAGATTGAGTGTCAAAGCTGATACGGGATGACGGATTCTGGTCTGTCTTCCCGACATCATAACCCTTTTTTGACAAGTCTAAATTGGTTGGTTCTACTTATGGAAGTTAATATTTTGAGTTAGGAACCAAACTCAATTGGAATCGTTTAATTTGGCTGGGTAATGAATTTTATAAAAATAAAACCATTTTGTTGCGCACTGAAATAGCTGCACATACCTTTCTATGTTGGAGGAATTTTTATGATATTTGTATCCACTAGAAAAATATAATAAAAATATTTTTATAAACTTAAGATATTTATGCAACTCTGGTAAAAATTTAATAATTTAATTACATGGTTTTCCTATGTAATAAAATACATCTTTGCATGCTAAAATCTGCATGTTATATTCGTTATTGATTGATAAGTTCGTTTTAGGCTTAACCGGTGGCTGCCCTTTCTCGCATCTTTCGGGGCTGTTATAATTGAAAATCGTGCTCCGTCATCTTCTTAGGTATGTCTGGTGTAATATACTTTAGTATCATGAGTTTTGGCATTCGTTAGATTGGTCAAGTGTTGATGAAGTGAAAATTAGGTTTCGGTTGTCTAGTTTGTCAATTATTGCGTCTAGCGTGTTGTTTGAGGGAATTAACAACCAATTTGGATGTTGTAGCCTCGGTATGATTTGTTGGCTGTGAAAAACCATATTTTTATGTTATTGGGGCTGAATTGGTTGTCGGTTACTCAAACGGGTCGGTACGGCGCAAATTCGCGTTTATTGGTAATTTGTGCAGCGTGCTTGCGAATTACTAACCCATCCAACTCATGTAGCGTCGTGTGGACTTGTTGGCTGTGATTTTACTAAATTTGGTCCACACGGGGCTGAGTCGGTATCTAAGTGCATAAACAACCCGTTAACGCGCGTATTCGATAAAGTCAACAACTTTCGGGGGTAAATTGGGAACCCTTTGTCCCCGGGATTAACTAAGGGTGGTTTTGGTAAATATATGGCGTCAAGGGCTGATGTAATTGAATTTGGTAATGTCGAGGCTTTAGGTAACTCGAACCATGTTAGAACACTTCTTAGGATAAACGAGTCGATTCGGTACCGTTAGTAATTATTGTTCGTAATCCGACAGACTTTTGAGTTGTGGGAGTACTTAAGGGTCCTCTAGCCCGTTGTGATTGTGTGCCTCGTGTCAGGTGAGTTCATGATGCCCCTTTTTACTCTTTTTAAGTTTTGGGCTAGCATGCACACCTAAGCGATTTTGCTTGATGAAATGTTTTAAACTATTTTGCATAGACTCGCTAGTATTGGTAGGTCTTGGAATGTTATAGAATGTGTGTATGTATATATATATTATTGTATGGCCAATATTTGGCGAATGTCGTAGTCGTTATCGACTACGGAATGTTGTGTATGCCTACTTTGTGTTTGCATACGGATGGATGGTGATCTTGGCCTGGCCAAACTATACGACTCAGGTTCTTAAATCCTGTGGCGGGCCCTGAAAAGCCCGTGAGGGGGGAGGCTCGTGTGGCATGATCATCATCGGAATGTTACGTGTTTGGGTTGTACGTGTGCTCGACCCTGAATGTTATACGTGGATGTTATATATATATATATATATATATTGTTATATATATAGGGATGTTACGTGTTTGGGTTGTACGTATGCTCGACCCTAATGTTATTATTTGGGTGGTATTTATAGGGATATAAATATATGGATGTATATAGATGTCTAAGTACGAATACTTAGTGTTAATGATGGCCTAACTGTTCGTATCCCGTATTGTATTTTAGACTCTTGGAATGTTTTATAATCCCGTTTTTATATTTAAACCATTGGAATGATTTATTCAAATGTCTATTATTAAAACTTGAACTCACTCAGCTCAAGCTGACTTTGTGTGTATGTTAGTGTGAGTTTCAGGTTTAAAGGAGGATGCTTACCGCTTGGACGTGCTCGAGACTACTTGGACGGTTGAAGGCATAACTAGTCGGAGATTAATACGCAACTATTTTCTTTTCATTTATTACTTTAAACATTTAAATTATGGTTTTGGGAACTTGGTTTTAGTACTTCTGATTTTCGCTGTTTATTACTCTGAAACGATTTTAATAAGGTGAAATTGTTTGACTCTAAATTTTTGAGAATTTTTGGATATGATTACCAACAGTAGGATTCTCGGGACACGAGGTCTTACATGTAACCTGTTAACAAATGGAATGAATTGATAATGTATCATTCGTTAAGTTTTTGACGAATAACAAGGTGTTTCGTTATAAAGTTGACGAATATGATATCATTCGTTGAATTGTTAACGAATGAGAGTCTTATTCGTTTGAAAGCTTGAATGAATCAATTTTTAATTTAACGAAAAAGGATCAGATTCGTTATAAAGATAACGAATGAGGTTCTTTTAATATAACGAATGAGGCCATTCGTTAGTTCAAATTTGAAAGTATGACCTCGATGTGCGTGAAATTATTGGGGTTTATAATCCCAATACCAGACGAATGACTCTTCATTCGCCTGTTCCTATTTCATTGCTTACCTAAGATGAACTCTTGCAAAATTTTTCAAAAGTCTTTTACCTGCTTATTATTGCAATTGATTATCCTCTTCGTGTTCTACAGGTACTAATGATCTCAATAATATGATATTCATGGAATTTCATTGGGTTTTTATGTGTTAATTGAGTGAATTTATGACTATTCATAACCGAAAAGTTAATTACGTTTAAAATTCATATGTTGATAAAACATTAGGACCGATGACCAATGCTTAATGTATTAAACAGATTTCCGACTATGGTCATTGAGTTTAATTGTGACAATTGATGGGAAATCAAAGGTTTCATTGATGATATTCATCGTCTTTGATTGTAATTAGTCAAATTTAATGGTAAATTTGACTTCTGTTAGTCAAAGGGATAATTAACTCAGATTCATTATATATATAACGAATGACTGATCAGATTCGTTAGTTTTCTAACGATTGTTCATCTCAGATTCATTGATAGTTAACGAATAACTATCATTTGCTAAGGTAGCGAATAGATGGTCAAACCGATAACGAATAAGTGTAACGAATCAGAGTTGATTTGTTAAAGTAATAGATCAGGTTCGTTATTATAACGAAAGACTTAAAGTATAAGGATAATTCGTTATATGTAACGAATGTAATTCTTTAATTGTATAACGAATGTCTCATTCATAATGAATGAGATGATTATTCGCTAAATCAGTATTATATGCTTGAATATTTTACTAAATATTTATTATTGTTGAAACAGAAATGGCTGACGAGATTATTCAAAACCCTGTTCCCAAGCAAAATCCAGAGGCTAATTGACGTGAGGTCGAAGACTCACTCGAAAATAAACCAAAAACTACTATAGAAAGCGGTAAGTGGGTATCGAACACGAGGAGCTTGTGGAAAATGTGTTAATAAGTAGCTTAACAATTAAACTAATATAAATGTAAATGACTCAAAGTAATCCAAGTTGGTTTTGATTTGATTTTATGAACTAAAATAAACTAAACGAAAGTTGTAAACGATTGATTAAACAAGTACTTCTCTTGGAATTTGGGTTATTACGCAACACTCTTGTTAAAGTTCAATGAATAAATCACAATATCTTGATTTTGTGTAAATGTAATTGTTTGTGATTAATCAAGAACTAAGTACTCGGGTTCCTAGAACGCGAGGTTGTTACTTGGTAATCAATCAATATATTTCTAACCTAAATCATTCTACTAAATCTCAATTGTCAACGACACCAACAACGTATAGAATGAAACTAGGTTTAAGCAATATGGACAAGTTACAAACAATCAAATAAACATCATGATTATACTAACATAACAATTAGATAATCAATCCAAGTGCAAGAACAATAAACAAAAGTGTGTTGTAAATAATCTTACATCCAAGAGAAATACCAAAGGATTAGCCACTCATGGCTTTGTTGATCATCATAGCATCTATTGTCTTCAACATACGAATCAAAGCATAAAACAATGTTTTCCAATCACCAAAGATAATGATTTGCACACCCAAAATCGTCCCAAAGTGTTTCCAATTGAAAGATAGCCCAAAAGACCAGCCGAAACGGCATATGAAACAACACAAAACCCGGCAGGTACGATCGGACCATGGTCCACAGTCAAGACCGTGGGCCACGGTCACCATTGAACTCCACGGTACGGTGAGTTCTGGAAAATTTGTATCAATTGAACCGTGGTCCACGGTGTGCACCGTGGGCCACGGTGGAGCTGGTTCTTGTTTCTTGTTTTCTTCATAACTCTCTCGTTCCAGCTCCATTTTCTTCACCATTTTCGCCTATGATCTTGTTGTTTCGTCCTTTACCTCCTTATACCTGCAATCACACAACATAGTGTAGTAATCCAAATCCTTGAAATTTAACATAAACGCACGTGATTTAACTAAAATTACTACAATTAAGGGTGAATCTACAATCCACCCATCACATCCCCACACTTAAACGTTACTTGCCCTCAAGCAACACTTGAAACCATAATTGCTTTCAAAACACAACCACCAAACAAACAACAAGCCCGGCTCAGTCAAGGTCCCTAATCATACCCTATTCCCTCATCATTAGAGGTTCCCATTAGTATAACATAGTATTATATTTAAAACATAGAATTTTAGTCAATCTCAACATGCTTTCGATTTTTATTCACACATAACACACCGTCACTCATTAACCTTCTTATCGGTGATCATTCCATATTTCTCAATAATACTCAATCTCCTCGCATACGCTTGTACTACCATCAAATCTCCACCTACTCATGCTTTAACAAAAATACAAATCAAGAGGTCTTAAAACAGGTTGTAATGGGGCCAGGTGTAAACGTATGGAATGGTAATATTGAAAGTGACTCACGTGATCCGACCCATCTTGTTACATCAGAAGTAAATAAACAATAAAATAAACTAATAAACTACAATATATACACTACTAACTAGCATCACGCACACGATACTCACTACTTTGGACATTGCCTCAACTTTTTCTGTTTTTTTTTTCTTTTTTTTATTCATTTTTTTAATAATAACTTGCACACAAGCATGAAACTACTACTCTATATTGATTAATAACAAAACAACTACAATTACAAAGAAAAACCTACCAAGCAGGATCGTCTCACAACATACATCGGGATTGATCGAATGAAAAGAATAGGTCCAATAAAGTTTTCTAAGGGAACCAAACCCCCGACCCTCTAATTGCTCATGCTCATATGTGTAATGTATGTGGCCCAACCCCTAAAACCCACATTCGCGCTCATCCAGACGAGGCTTTAACCTAAGTGGCTCTATCACTTTTTCACTTATGCCAAGCTAAGGTCTCGAAATGCATTGATAGCACAAGTTCTAAAGGAGAATAACCATTCCATCACCACTCCTTGTTTTCCCAATACTCAAGTGACTATGGACATGTTATGTGATTTAATATAACGAAAGCATGCTAACCTTGCCTAGAATACTACTCGACCCCATTTTTAACATAACTACGCAAACTTGATTTAAATGGAATTATGACCATGAAAGGGAACAAAACTTTACCCCGCCATCTTACCACTTTTCGGTTTTTCTTTCAATTTTCTTTCTTTATTTTAAAAATTTTTTCTAATTTTAACGAAAAATTTCCCCATCCCCACACTTGGGATACATTGTCCCCAATGTATGGTTTTGAGAAACTAAAAACAAACACAAAAACACCACCTGTTTCCGACCCGCAACACTACTTCAAATGTTTCGTCATCCTCCCTTCCACCCAATTACTATACCGAAACACAAAATAAACAACTGTACAAATAATATACAAAACACATGCACCTGACATGACAAAGTCCTCATCAATAGTAGGGCGGCTCTGGCAGCCCGAAGATGGAGGTCATAAAGTCCGAAAATTCACCAAAATTGAATGCTCCACTTCCGCCGCAGCTACCTTCTCCTGATGATGGTGGTGGTGGTGCCATCGACTGCATCAGGTCCACCCACATGGAGTGATGCAATGGTGGCTCAGAATATCGCACTGAACCATCATATGGGGGGAGAGATGTGTAATCCACACTTGGTGGATCTGGAACAACGGGTTCGCCTGCGTGCCACTGATCATGCATTCTCCTATTCCGGTCATCCAAATAACGCATGTTCATATCGTGTTCTCACCCATATGCTTGGGCACGATTCCACATCTCTAACCGGTCATGCCTCTCCTTCTCAGCTCATTCATGGTAGGCCCCCATAAAAGTTTGGTGGTCAAATAAGGCCTGAGACTCCTCCGAACAATTATCAAAAGTGGAAGGCCGATGCCTCTCCACCACCTCATTAATCGGACCCATGTGGGCCCAATTATGGTCGTACGATGCATATCCCGACGAATAAACCCAACCCCCTTGTTGGGATCCACTACCACCAGCAGTATCCATATCCTCGGTATCACTCGGTTCCTCAATCTCTTCCTCCAACGCCTCACCTGTCTCTGGTTCAATATCTTCCCTCAACACTCGCCACCTAACCTTCTCATTCCTCAAGAAATGGTACCTCTCATCCGTCGTGTAGTTCCAGCCTGGACCCAAATCGTCCAACTTATGCTCCTTGAAATTCTTTGTTATTCCAACCGCATCATCCTGAATAACCCCATGATGCTTTAACAGGGCTGTAATCAACCGGCAATGGGGAGTTAACTTTCTTTTGTTGCTCTCCCGACTATTCCATATGTTCATCATGACCAAATAACGAAAGGAAATGAGTGGGCCTCCATTCATCAAAGCATATAGAATCGGAATATCGCTATTCCTGACTACTGAAATATCTCCCCTTCGTGGCACAACATTAGATAAACATATTGTCATTAATAACCTTTCCTCAATCTTCAAGTCTCTTCTCTTTTACTCGAACTCCGCCTTCAACACTTTTCATACAAATCCTTAACTGAGGGGTACACATACAAATTGGAGGCTTTGCTATCAAACAAAGCAATCTGATTGAAAGTGTCAAAGGACATCACCACTTGAGTTCCTCCCACTGTACCAATTAACTTTGTATCCGAACCCTTCTTAAATGGTGTGCACCTCAAGGTAGACACCCATTATTCGATGTCCTTATCATACAACGTATCGTTCTCTTCATTATAACATTTGAGGGCAGCTTCCCGCCCCAATGCTTCGAATTTGTTAAAATCACCAAACACTTTAAACCCCGGATCAGTTACTTCCTTTTCACACATAAATTCCTCGTTTCTATCTCTCAAAGTGCTTAATTTATCCTTAATCAGCTCCGGTTGCCATTCCAGAGCATAACTTGATAATACCCCACCTCTCCAGTCGGGTTTTAGAATTTCCACTCACACCTATTCTTGCTCCTCTCGCAACCATTGTCTCTTGGCTTGAGCAGCCCGGCCACTCGAAGATGTAGCCTTTCTCTTTCCTTTGTCTGAAGTTATTCCCATCTACACAGATAAACCACCAAAAACAAACCAAGTCAATTCAATATATTCCTCCCCACACTTGCTTGTTACCATGGTTGTGGATAATCAACTCATTATTCAATGCTTAATTTTCAATTTGGTATGTGTTTTCTAATATGGTGCGGCTTAATTTGAGATATATAACCAATATCTCAAAATTCTAGCAAATGCTTAATTTTCAATTTTCTAATATGAATTCATACTCTTCAAGAATTTATCTATTATCCACAACTACAATGTACAAACATTATAACCAAACAAGCAAGTGGGTATACTCAAATCACTTCTACTTTAACAATTGTTACAATGTATTCAAAGAATTGACAAAGAAAATACCTTGGTTGATGTTTATGGTGATAAAAAAAATTCTTTTTTACAAACAAGCAAGAATTCCCAAATTCCTTCAAAATTTCGGCACCCCAACCCTCATAATCGGATTTAAAACTTAGGAATGATATGAAATAATGTTTGGATTGTTAATCCTCTTACAAATCTAGTCACAATCGGGTTAAGAACCTTAAACTTTGGTGATTATTTGGAAGAGATGTGATGAAGAAATTAAGGTTTGAGGTTATGGAAGATGAAGAATAATGAAGATGGAAGAGGGGTTAAGTGATATATGTGTTTGTAAATTGTTATAAATAAAAAAAATCTTTTAAAATCTTAAAACCCTGTTGAACAGCAGCAACTTGAGCCGCACCATGGGCCACGGTGTGAACCGTGGTCCACGGTTGACCGAAGTCAACGAACCAAGCCCAGCCAAACCTGAGCCATGGTGTGAACTGTGAGCCACAGTGAAGCTAAACTAGATCAAACAGAATGGACCGTACCGTGCGGAGGGCATGAACCGTGACCTACATTGGTTTGACCATGGGCCACGGTCATCACCGTGGTCCACGGTGTACATTGATTTTTTTTAAGTAGGAACCAAAGCATTTACAACACAAAAATAAAATTTAAAAATTAGAAATTACCCTACCCCCCCCCCCCTGAAAAACCCAAGTTGTCCTCAACACGGTAAAGAAAGTCCTAAGGATTTCCCCACACTTGAATCAGACACACTCCTAATGAGAAAGGTAAGTTTTGCAAATAAATTTAAACAAAAGCTATGTTACAATATAGAACAAACCTGGGCCTTTTCTTTACGAAATGGAGCCATCCGGTGAGCTTAGAAGGAAACTCACCTTGTCATTGTCAATCATGTTCAAATCCTTTCCTTCCAAGTAGGGTTTAAGGCGATGTCCGTTCACAACTTGTTTACTTTGACCTTGCATATCTTCAATCTCCACGTCACCAAACCTTCCGACTCTTGTGATCATATACGGGACCATCCATTTGCTTTTAAGCTTCCCGAGAAACAAGTTGAGTCTTGAATTATAAAGCCACACTTTTTGCCCAACCTCAAATGTTCGTTTCCGTATCTTAGCATCATGCACCCTTCAATTTCTCTTTGTAATTCGAAGCACATTCATGCGCCTCATCCCGGATTTCTTCCAACTCATTCAATCTCAACTTCCTCAACTCACCGGCTTCCTTGTAATCCATATTAACATTCTTAATTGCCCATAACGCCCGGTTAGCTACTTCCATTGGCAAATGACAACCCTTCCCATACACCAACCGATAAGGAGTGGTACCATTCGGTGTCTTGTAAGCCGTGCGATAAGCCCACAATGCATCATCCAACTTGATCGACCAATCTTTTCTATCAACCCGAACCGTCTACATTAAAATTTCTTTAACTTGTCGATTAGAAACTTCAACTTGGCCGCTTGTTCGAGGATGGTAAGGCGTTGCAATTCGGTTATTAAAACCATAACGCTTTAACAATTTGCCAAATGCAAAGTTTTTGAAATGCGATCCACCATCACTTATGATAACTCTAGGAATCCCAGATCTTGAGAAGATGTTGGATTGAACAAACTTACACACCAAGGAATGATCATTAGTTCTTGTTGCAACCGCTTCGACCCACTTTGACACATAATCAACCACAACAAGAATGTAAAGGCACCCGCATGAATTTGGAAACGGGCCCATGAAATCTATGCCCCACACATCATAAATGTCAACAACCAAAATGGGTTGTAAAGGCATTTCATTCCTTTTTGATATACCCCCCATTCTTTGGCAATTTAAACAATGCGAGCATATTCATTGGCATCCTTAAAAATTGTTGGCCAATAAAACCCACACATGACTACCTTATACCCCGTTTTAGAACCATTAAAATGGCCCCCGCACTCCGATGAATGGGCGTGTTTCAAAATCTCTTGTATTTCATTTTAGGGTACACATCTTCTAAGAACTTGATCTACTCCAACTTTGAAAAGGTCCGGTTCATCCCAAATGTATTGCATGACTTGGGCTATGAATTGTTGCCTCCTTTTCTTTGACTAAAATTCCGGAATCGTCCCCGTGGCCAAATAATTGACATAGTGAGCATACCACTGTGCGGTTGAAACAACAAGCAACTGTTCATCCGGGAATTTCTCGTTTATCTCCATCGGATCATCAACACCTTCAAGTGTAATTCGAGACAAGTGATCCGCTACTACATTCTCACATCCCTTCTTGTCACGGATTTCAAGATCAAACTCTTGCTACAATAACACCCATCTAATCAAAGGTGATTTTGCATCTTTCTTCTCCATAAGGTAACAAACCCCACTATGATCCGAATAGACCACAACCTTACTCCCCAAAATATACGAACGAAACTTATCTAAGGCATACACCACCGCAAGTAACTCCTTTTCGGTAGTGGTGTGGTTTAATTGTGCCTCAGATAAAGTTTTTCTCGCATAATAAATCACCACCGGTTTCTTATCCACTCTTTGACCCAAGAACGCTCCAACCGTGCTATCACTAGCATCACACATAATCTCAAACGACTTTGACCAATCCGGTGATTGTAGAATTGGTGCTTGCCGTAGCTTTTCTTTCAAACTGTCAAATGCTTGCAAACATTCATTAGTAAACTCAAATGGGACATCCTTCAATAAAAGATTAAATAAAGGTTTTGAAATTGCACTAAAACCTTTATTGGAACTCCTATATAACCGGGAGGGTTTCATTTTCCCCTAAAAACACGTACTTCAAATGGCTTAGAAGCTTCTTCAATTCCACCTTTGGTGGACACTCCAAAGATGGTTCTGTATCCGAATCGATTTCCTTTGGCAAACTCTCACATTGATGTGTCCATGGTGGTCTTCCCTCTTATAGAGCTAAAGAATCTTGTTTTTATTCTTCCATCCGCAAAGCACACACGTGTACCTGTTCAAAATCATCAAAAATACAAGCTTCTACACAATCCTTAACATATTCATGAGGATTACAATGATCTACCACATCTGCCAAAAAACATTCTTCACCACTCAAAGAATTAGCAACGCTAGTAAACACATTCAAACGCATTTTCCGGTTGCGAAAAGCCATGTCAACAGTACAAAATCTACAATCAATAATTGCATGAGCAGTGTTTAAAAATGGTCGACCCAAGATAACATTTTGTTGACTTGAGTCACCTGATGAATAATCCAACACCAAAAAATCCAGAGGATAATAAAAATCCTCTACCTTCACAATTACATCCCGTACGATTTCACGGGGAAGTTTATGAGATAAATGGGCCAATACAACCATGGTCTCCACACGTTTCAAAGTACCAAAGTCGTATTGGTCCTATAAACCCCCCGGGAGAATGCTCACTCCGGCCCCAAGATCCAGTAACACCCTAGACATTTGAAAATCACCCACTTGAATATTAATTAAGGGTGTTCCTGGATCTTTAAGCTTAGGAGGGAGGTCTCCCTTTAAAACCACACTTACCCGTTCGGTTAAATCCACCCGTTTAGGCACTTTTTGTTGCCTCTTTTGAGTGCATAACTCTTTCAAAAAATTTTGCATAAGCAGGCACTTGTTTTATTGCTTCAAGTAAAGGTAAATTCACTTTAACCTGTTTAAACACTTCCCACATTTCCTCCTTTTGAGGACCCCATTTTAAAATTACATTTTTCTTGCCCGGGTCAAGCAAAGCCGAAGGAAATGGAACTACATTTGATTCCACTTCCTTGTTTTTATCATTTAAAATTGGGGCTTGACCCGAAACTTGTAACGATTTCTCCAAAATGACATGTTTAGTGGATTTATTGGTTTCAACTTCTTCATCATCACTTTCCTTACCCGTGATATCCTCCACTTCCCCATTAATCAAACCCGGTGACAAATTAGCCTTATACTCTTTACCACTTCTTAACACACTAACATGATTAATAGGAAGATTATGAGATGAGTTATGAGAAGGATTTACCTTGGTGTCACTTGGAAATTGACCTTTGTTTTTCATCAATTATACCACCTCGGTTGCAAGTTGACCCATTTGTATGGTCAATGATTGGATGGCCTTATCACGAACTTCATCCTTTTGCATTCGGGATTCATCAAGTTGATTCCTTTTCTGCATATATTGTTACATCGACTTTAACATGTCCATCACTTCATTCCCACTTGATGAACCTGGACCCAAAGACCAACTTTTATTATCACCCGTTCCTTGAAATTGACTTTGATTTCCTTGATTTCCTTGATTGAAGTATTGTTGACGAGGAAGAAAGTGGGTTTGCTAAGTCCCTTGGAAATTAGGATTGAGTTGAGTTGATTGATTTCAGTAGCTGAAATTTGGATGATTTCTCAACCCGTGGTGGTAAGTGTTTGAGTTCATGTTATAATTCCGATTACCACCTCCTTGCCTTTGAATTGCATTTACCTCTTCAACTTGTGCTTGCCCTACCGTACACACATCAGCCCCATGGCCCAACTCATTGTAATTTGTACAAACATCAATTTTTTATTAGTAGTTTGTACCCCCAGATCTTCTACGGCATGAACTTTTGGTCTTCCAATTGCCGGTCTTGCTCTTCTGTTTGAGCCTTTCTCTTTGATGTGACTGACATTTGCTCCAAAAATGCCCAATCATCTTGTTCATAATTGGTACCAAATGTACCATTTGTGATTGACATTAAATCCTGCTCGTCTTCCACATTCAACCCCTCATGAAACACATTCAACAACTCCCAAAGGGCTATAACATGATGAGGACAATTATTGATCATCATATTAAATCGCTCAAAAGCTTCATGAAACATCTCACCTGATTGTTGTTAGAAAGATCTCAAACTTCGTCTCGCATCATTATTCTTTTGGGCCATATAAAACTCTTCCAAAAACCTTTTTTGCATCTCAGCCCAAGTGTAAATCGATGCGGATGGCAATGTGTAGAACCATCTCTTCGCCTTATCCTCCAACTAAAATTGAAACAACACCAACTTAACCTCATTCGGTGAAAAATCTTGACCCCCAATCATGTTGTAAATAGAGTCATATGCCTCCAAATGAAAATAAGTTTCTTCCGTTGCTAGACCCTTATACTTTGGTAAACTTTGGAGCGCATTGGTTGTCACCTCAAATGTTCTTCCATTTTGGTTTTAAGGAATAACCACCGGAGATGGGTTATTGGTGATGACCGGTCTAAACTAAGCTTCAATTCCCCTTACCATCTCTCTTGCATGCCTTCTTGGTATCCCCAATGGTACTCTCGGTTGGCCCATTTGCCGATAAACGGGCCTTTGTTGCACATTTTGTTGAAATTGCGGTTGGGGATTTGGTTGTTGATATTGCGGTTGTTTTGGAACTTGTTGCAATGGTTGTGGTTGTTGCGATTGTTCTTGAATAATTGGAGGTCCACCCCATTGTTGCATTTGTTGTTGCGGTTAAAGTTCGGGTCCATAACCGAATTTCCATTGAACCCTCAATTGACTCCTATCAACTCCACTTGCATATCCTTCTTCAAACTCTTCATACCCTTCATTGCCGTCACCCTACCGTGGCCCACCTAACAAATGCGGGCCCGATCTCTCACTCGGTGAAGTATGGGTTATGGGTAGATCTTGAGGAATTGTGTATGGTTGTTGAGTGTAAAGTGGGTGTTGTTGAGAATGAAAAGGTGATTGTTGTGATGAATTTGAAGATTGTCCTTGAGTGGGCATAAAACTTGTCAAGGGTGGAAGTTTAATTGGTGGTTGAAAACTAAACACGGCTGAAGTAGGTTCACTTGTGGAACTGGTGGTGGTAATGGGTACAGTGGATGGTGGGTTTTGTGGATTAATGGGTGGCGGCATCCGCGGTAAGATTTGTTTTGAAGTCATGATTGTGGTGTCTATTGATCGAATTTGTGTGCTTGGTGGCCCAATAATCTTGTTTTCCCTTTGTAGAATCCGATTCGGACGAAAAGTTCTCTCGATTTCAGGATCAAAAGCTAAAGGTGATGAAGACCGAGAGCGTCGTGTATGCATATACCGGTAAGTACCTGCACACTAGCACAACCCGCATAAAACTGACAATAACAATTAAACAAAAACTACAAAAATAACACATGTTGCGCACTACTCCCCGGCAACAGCACCAAAATTTGACGTGAGGTCGAAGACTAACTCAAAAATAAACCAAATACTACTAAATAGATAGCGGTAAGTGGGTATCGAACACGAGGAGTTTGTGGAAAATGTGCTAATAAGTAGCTTAACAATTAAACTAATATAAATGTAAATGACTCAAAGTAATTTCCAAGTTGGTTTTGATTTGATTTTATGAACTAAAATAAACTATACGAAAGTTGTAAACGATTGATTAAACAAGTACTTCTCTTGGAATTTGGGTTATTACGCAACACTCTTGTTAAAGTTCAATGGATAAATCACAATATCTTGATTTTGTGTAAATGTAATTGTTTGTGATTAATCAAGAACTAAGTACTCGGGTTCCTAGAATGCGAGGTTGTTACTTGGTAATCAACCAATATATTTCTAACCAAAATCATTCTACTAAATCTCAATTGTCAACAACATCAATAACGTATAGAATGAAACTAGGTTTAAGCAATATGGACAAGTTACAAACAATCAAATAAACATCATGATTATACTAACATAACAATTAGATAATCAATCCAAGTGCAAGAACAATAAACAAAAGTGTGTTGTAAATAATCTTACATCCAAGAGAAATACCACAGGATTAGCCACTCATGGCTTTGTTGATCATCATAGCATCTATTGTCATCAACATACGAATCAAAGCATAAAACAATGTTTTCCAATCACCAAAGATAATGATTTGCACACCCAAAATCGTCCCAAAGTGTTTCCAATTGAAAGATAGCCCAAAAGACCAGCCGAAACGGCATATGAAACAACACAAAACCCGGCAGGTACGATCGGACCATGGTCCACAGTCAAGACCGTGGGCCACGGTCCAGGCCACGGTCACCATTGAACTCCACGGTACGGTGAGTTCTGGAAAATCTGTATCAATTGAACCATGATCCACGGTGTGCACCGTGGGCCACGGTGGAGCTGGTTCTTGTTTCTTGATTTCTTCATAACTCTCTCGTTCCAGCTCCATTTTCTTCACCATTTTCGCCTATGATCTTGTTGTTTCGTCCTTTACCTCCTTATACCTGCAATCACACAACATAGTGTAGTAATCCAAATCCAAGAAATTAAACATAAACGCATGTGATTTAACTAAAATTACTACACTTAAGGGTGAATTTACAATCCACCCATCACTAATCCAGAGCAACAACCTGTGGCTCAAGCTGAACAAGAATAAGCTTCGGTTCTATTGTCAAGAAACAAAAGCCATAACATCTGTGCCTTCCTCGAGACGAAATTTGACGATTCACCTATTTTTGGAGGAATGATTATCTTTTTGATACGTTCCAGGATCCACAGGGCTATCTCGACCCAGACTTTGGTTTACCAACATTATACGATCTTTTTGGATACAACTAGATTTATTGAGGCCGAGAATCAGATAGAAGCGGTGATTCAGGATAAACGTGTCGTGATAGATGTGGGGGTTATTCGAGATATGATGGGTTTTTTGGATACAATGTACGATAGGTGTGAGTTTGACAAGAGTTTGATTCATGGGTTGTTCGGACGGGTTAGATACAACGGTGATTTGGGTAAATCGATGTATAACAAAGCAAACTTGTGCGAGCAATACAAGTATTTGCTTCATGTGTTGATACATTGCATCGGTGGATGCAAAGGAGGTTTTGATGAGTGTCGAGTGATGCTACAGTCTGCGTTTGCTGCCTTAGTGTTAAACAAGCCATTCAATTTCTATGAATTGGTTTTTTATCACTTGAAGGAGAATCTCACGAGCCGTCACAAGTTCCTTATGTATCCGAGATTCTTGCGGATGATGATTAATGATCTGCAGCCCACTTTGGTTAAAGATCAAGATGATTTATTGAAGCAAGAGCACATGAATGCGGAGACTATGAGACGTTTGAGATCTTATCATGTTCAAAGTGTTCAAGCTCGCTAGAGGTACAAGAGGTTGATTGGCCATCTTGCTAATATTGACTATCAAGAGCCATCCGATGATCATTGGGCTCATGATGATTCGGATTCTGAGCGTGAGGGTGGTGGTGATGGTGGTAATGGTGGTGATGATGGTGGTCCAGGACCATAAGCTGAGTTAACGTATGAGGAGAAGTGAAAGCATAAAGGCAAAGAACCTATGGTGGATAAGGGGGAGAAACCGAAGAAGCAAAGGGTACGACGTGGATCTGGTATTGAGATTCCGAGTCAACCTTTTGAGAGATCAACTCCACCGGTATCTATTTCAGCTCCTATTCCTACTTCTCCATTGCCTCAGAGTATTTCGAGATCTCCTGATCCTATTGTGACTCGATCTCCGACTCCAGTACATATGCCTATCTTTCCGGTACCTCCGTCTAAGACATTGATGACTATTTTGAGACCGGATCCAGTATTCAGTGATGTGCTTCAGACTGTATTGGCAAGTATGCCTACTCCACAGCCGTCAACTCCAGTTACACTAGTTACTCCTACACAGTTGCAAAGACCTGAGCATTCTTTCATAGCGTTTAATCGTCCTTAGGGTCCAATGCAACCAGTTCATCCTAACTTTTATGGTATGTCTCCTTAAGCTCAATGGTTTCACATGATGAATTTGCTGCATCTTCAAAAAACTCAGATGCAAGCTGACAGAGTTGCCCATGACCTAGCATAGAGGAATATGTATCGACATATTCAGTTCGTTTAGCGAGAAAACAGGGAACTTAGAGCCCTTTTTGCTACTTAGGGGGAGAGACTTGATAAACAAGACGAGATCATACTTCAGCTCACGTGCAAAGATGACGAGTTGAAGAAATTGAATAATGATGAAGATGATCAGAATAGAGCAGGTGGTGTTCATTAACAACCGGGCGGTGGTTCTGCATCGTCGGCAGGTAATAAGGTGATACGAGTATTGGCGGTGGTGGTAGTGAGGGGAGTAACCTGCAGATTGTACCGTACAAGGATTATATGAGAGCCAAACCGATTGATATTATACCGGCTAACATGCTTTTGTTTGTGGGTATGGACGGGATTGTGTATAGTATGGTGAATGCTGATGAGATCGAAGAGGGTGAGTTTGTTGATCACTCATTGACTAAAGAACAGATTGCCCTGCTTCTGGGTCTGAATGAAGAGGAGGTTGAGGAACTTGGGAAGACTGTGGAGGTTGATATTGAGTTCGAGGAAAGTGTTAATCCAGGCATTCCACATGGGAATGTACCTGAGTATGAAGAAGTTGAGGTAGAAGACATGACTACTGAGGAGTATTTTGAGTTCTACACACACAACCACAATGATACAGGTATTCCATTCTTTACCACAGAACATTTTGATTAAGCAGAACAACATCTACGAGAGGAGATCGAGAAGTGGAATAGAGAAGCCTCAAGTCACCTATATGCTAAAGAAAAGAAAGTGGAAACGTGCTTTGGAGGGTATGTTTGAGCATGATGTGAAAAGGATGAACACGATGATCGAGGCCTTTCGATATCATGAACAAGAGGAAGTCGGATTAGCCAAGGCTCGAGCGTCTGCATACTAGATGAAGAAGTACAAGACCGTCAAAGATGTGAAGGGTGATTTGATCGCTTGGCAGTATGATTCTGAGCTTCAGGTATATATCGTGAAGTGGGAACACAGTATTTATTATTGCAAAGGTCCACACGATATACTATCTATGCCAAAATGGGATGTTAGAACACTAGCCAACAGACCATTTGTGAACCGAGGTAAAGAACAATGGGCTGAGTGGTTCTATGCTCATATACTTCATGAAACCCGTTATGGTTTCAAGTTCTTCAAGCCGCAAGTGCCGACACACAAGTACATTGACGAGATTGATCCGCCACTGGCTGCAGAAAGATGATCTTACAGGTAAAGCCGCCGAAGACGATGAAGAGAGCACCAATGAAGATATTCCCTCAGAGTCTGTTCACCACGTTCATCAAATGGTACTACGATAATCAGACGGGTGAAGCAGTTATTGTATTGGGCACCGGGTCTAACACGAGGATAATCTGTGTGATCGATCCGATGTGGCTCGTTAACTTATCTGAGTCTGATAATGACGCGCTCTTTCATAGTCAGATCAGGTTTGCTAACGTAAGCGACTACGATGTTCCGATGCAGTTTCAGAGAGTTGTACGAGTCTATTATGCCTTCAAGATATATAGGTGCAACGACTGGAGGACAAAGATGTTCCAGAAATAAAGTATAAAGAGCTCGAGACAAGGGGGAGTTTGTTGATACACAT
This sequence comes from Bidens hawaiensis, assembly GCF_021521415.1. NCBI lineage: Eukaryota > Viridiplantae > Streptophyta > Magnoliopsida > Asterales > Asteraceae > Bidens > Bidens hawaiensis. The sequence continues at coordinate 47,296 of NW_027495819.1, read as the reverse complement.
TTTGGACGTCTCGGTCTTTATTAGTTAATTACTATAATGTAAGTGCTATTTTGGTAAATATACCCAATCGATCAATTGTAAAGCGATTCGTTAATCTGTAACGAATCAGCTACATTCGTTAAAGTATGTAAGCCACATTCTTTAATCCAGATTAATGAATGTGACAACGAATGGGACATTCGCTATAGTTAAATGTATTAACGAATGAGGTTGTTCATTCGTATGATTTAATGTAACGAATGACACATTCGTTATGGATAATTTAACGAATGTGTCATCTTCCTATATATACCTGTAAGGTTATCGATTAATGAAATAGTTCTACTATTGTTCTTTCCAGAGTCGTTACGCTGCCCAAATTTCCTCTCAACACACACTGTACACACACATAATCGTATTCTACCTAATCGTATACCAAATCAACGAAGAACACGATGTCATCCGACATCTAGATCCATATCAGGCTCTCTCATCGACCATCCCGCAATGAGTTGTAATGTTTAGGTTATACGTATATATGTACCTCATGTGCAAGTGACTGTTGATACCATGCGTGAGTGACTATGTATGTCATGTACGAATATCTATGCAAATTCGAAACTAATACTATGTGAATACTATGTATGTACATATGTAGTGCATGCATAAATGAAATATGTGTCTAGGTTAACATATTTGAAAAACTGTTGTTGAGCCTTGAAAACTATTATAGACCGGTTTTTGAAAACAAACCTAGTTCACTATAATCAATGGTTCTGATACCAATCTATCACACCCTCAAATTTCCAACTAACGCGGTTTTACCATGAGGTGTGTGACATACCGGGATCTAGCCACTTGTCATACTGATCAATCATTTAAAAATAAAATATTTCATTTATAATTTCTCAATAACAGGTATAATACATTTGAAGTATAAAATGCGTTTGCGGAAGCTTAAAAGTAAATAATTTAAAGACAAAATATTAACTGCTCAAACATGTACAACCCATCCAAGTTTAAAACCATATAAGATGTGTATCCATGCTATAATGCAACTCCAAACAAATGCATGCAGGTGCTCCTTAGCATACCTAGCAACCTGGGAAAGTATAAATACTCAAGGGGGGTCAACACGAGGTTGGTGAGTTCATCAGTTATAGTAAAAAGTAGTATATATAGTATATGTAGATTTAGCATATATCAAATATACAAGGGTAGCTAACCCATTTGCAATCTACTAGTCGTTTGAACCAAAGCTGACTGTATGTATGCCTTCTTACCAGGTCTATCACCAACGCAGGCGTATAAAAGTTAGGTAAATATAACACCCGTTTTACGACATCACAGCCGTGCTAGCGCGACTAGCCCGAGTGGGGTTTGTCAAACCCAGTAGTACTACTCAATACAACCCCGCGATCCCATCCCATTGGTTCAAGGAAATGTAAGGACTTTAAGTGATATAAAGGCATCTAGTATATATTTGTGATATATAAGAAATTATGAAAAATCTAAAACGAGTCACTGCGTTCTCCTCTAGAAAACCAGTATATTAGTAAGTACGTGATTTCTCCCCGAAAACATGTATAGCAAATGTCCCGTGTTTTCTTCCCAAAAACAAGTATAGGCAAATGTTTTTGTGTTTTCTCCCCGAAAACAAGTATTAGAAAATAGTTTGTGTTTTCTCCCGGAAAATATGTATTAGAAAATAGTTTCTGTTTTCTCCCCGAAAACATCTATGAGAAAATAGTCTGTGCTTTCTCCCAGAAAGCAAATTGGAAAATGTATGAACTCACCTGGTGATGCATGCAATAGACGTTCCTCAAAACCAAAAGAATGCACTTGAATAGCTTACTTTTACCTAGTACAAGCGTTTAATTTTTATCATGTGTTCATGCAACTAGACAACCCAAGTGTTTAACAACACATAGTTCAATGGTTCATGTAATTACTAACAATGCAACGAGTTTGACCCGTTGGTGATTATATTGATGGCATGAGTGAAAAAAGTTCTAACATAATTCACGCATCAAGTATTGACAAAATAATGAAGCATCTCATCATATAACACATGAACAGATTCGGGATTTATAAGACAGATTTTAACATGCAAAGATGTATTTTATTATATAGGAAAATCATAGAAATAAATTATGAAATTTTTACTAGATTTGCATAGATCTCTTAAGTTTCTAAAACTATTTTTTTTATATTTTTCCAATACATACAAACATCATAAAAATTCATCTAAAACATAAAGGTATGTGCCGCTATTTCAGTGCGCAACAAAAGGGTTTTATTTGTTTAAAAATAAATGTCAAATCAAATTATACAATTCCAATTGATTTAGATTTATAACTCAAAATATGAAGTTCCAGAAGTGGAACCAACCCATTTGGACTTTTCATAAAAGAGTTATGATGTCGGGAAACAGACTAGCATTTGACTCCCCATATCAGCCTTGACACATATTTTTGTGAAATCATAAAAACTATTCAAAACTCATCCAAAAATTACAAAATTTACCTTTCTGGAAACTAGAATCATAGTACTATATCCTAGAATCAAGAATCCATCAATAATCATCGTTTAACATCAAGTTACAGACCAATCAATAAACAAGAACGAAGCTGTCAGCAAACCGTTATCATCAAAACTCAAACCCTAACATGTTTATAACATCTCTAGGGTTCTAATTCATCAATTAATATCATAATAATCAAAATTACAGAGATTGAGTATCTAGGGTTTATCAATAACTCATCAAAACATGAAATTGATACATGAAACTTACCAATTAATGTTAAGAATGGTAAGAATTACACAAGAACACCACCAATTGCAATAATCAAGATTGAATTGAAGGGTTTGTGATTGTGAAATGTGTGAGGTCATGGAAGAGAGGGAGGCTGCATATGTCGATGTTTTGGGATGGGATTAGGACTGGGTTTTTTTTATTAATATTATATTAATCCATAATTACAAGAATAGCCCCTTTTGGAACAAATTTTAACACAAACGAACCTTTTTAACATCAAACCGAATTATAATGAATCGTTATGACTAACATAATAATATAAGTCTATAAAACAAAGCCTCATTATTTCGTAAAATATTATTCTCGTAAAAGCTGAAATAGCATAAGTTACGTGCAATTGAATAAAATTTCACACAACAAGCTACGAACTAAACGCATAACATTTAACGTGTAATTTCACATAGATAATATTATAAACATATGCTCGAAATATTATTTTCATATTTCACCAACGTTCGGGGTCAGACACACGTGATTTGGTAATTCTCTAATTACCGCTACATTAATGTTTGTGAAATAACCGACACACTTAATTACCCTAATTAATTGAAATGCATGAGTGAGTGTTTGAGATAACGGAGCATGTATTAACGATGTTAACTAGAAATTGTCGGTTGTCACACCTTCCTCCCTCACAGTCATGCTTCTTTCTTCACTAGCCTTAGTAATCAGTTCTTCGAAGGGTACTCGGTGAATACGTGGCCTACCTCGGAGTCCCATGCACCCTCCTTGTCCAGCCGTCTTCTTTGCACCAGCCATTCAAATTCTAAAGGAAAAACATAAACATCGTCACTTTAGGAACTATTTAGTACAAGGATAGTAAGGCTGTAGGTAATAAAAATGGCCAGCTGGGATTAGCTGCTCACGTTACTCTCCGTGTCCTACACATTTCCATTAGTGAGTCTACTTATGCTAGGTTCTACTTATAACAGTTAAACAATCAAACGTTTCAAATATAAACAAGCAATTTTATCTCTAACAATTCAAGTAACTTTATTACTTATCCCTACATTATACGCGAAGTAGATCGTGTATTAAGCTTGCTTGAGTGACATATGGCATTCTTGGACTGGCATCTTCCTTCTTTCTTTCACTTGGTCCCATTCTCTGCTCGAGTCTAAGCATATAGGATGCTTATTTTCTCAAACTTATGTTCTGATACCAACCTGTAAGGCCCCAGTCCCGGGAACCCTACTTTTGCTCGGGTTGGATTTACTCATTCACATAATTCGGAAATCAGAGTTAATTAAAACAAATTGCGGAAATAAAAGTCATACATTCAATCATAACTTAAGTACTTGTTTATGTAAAATAACATAAGTCGTAAATGTTTAAACATAAATAGCACGCGGATCTTCCTTCTCTTCGATGTCAGCCTTCATTCATTTTCCACGTGTCTCCCTCTAAGCAACATGCCTCATTCTATTAACTTGCGTGCATACTAAAAGTCAGCTACGCTGAGTGAGTTCGATCTAGTTAATCAATTAACGTACAATACTTTCACGTTCATACTTATACGCATCCGAAGATACGTATTTCACACTTTACTTACTATTACTCATTCATACATACTTTACGTACATACATACGTACTTACATATTTTCTTTCATAATTCCCTATGGTATACCATAAACTATTTTACTTCCACTGTCTCAGATATTATTAGGGTCTGGTCCCTCTATCTCAAATATTATCAAGGTCTGGGCCCTTCTGTCTCAGATATTATTAGGGTCGGATCCCTTCTGTCTCAGATATTATTAGGGTCTGGTCCCTCCTGCCCCGATCTCAGACATTATTAGGGTCTGGTTCCTCCTGTCTCAGATATTATTAGGGTCCGGTCCGTTTATCTCACGTAACCATACAACCATACATGCCCCGTCAATCGTCCATACATTCATTTAATATGTTTGTTATCATAAGTGCATACTTTACATATCTTTTAATTGCATATATAAATATATATATACGCGCATTCATACAACATTCTATAACACTAACATTCAGCACATAATCATAAAAATATCATACACTTATCACTTAGGATAAGTGTATTAGCTATCACATAGTAGTATTCACACAACCCCGAAAAACGTCACAGGGAAAGGGGCTAGAACTCACCTGTAGTCGGTTCCGCTCGAAATTAATAGTAATACCCTTCTTCAATTGAGCACGGCTAACTGTTTAATAATTACACGTAGTAATTATTTATTCTAAATATCTCGTATTATTCTTTAATTGAGGATCCGAACTTATAACATTAAGAAACCGAATTTTATCGGTTATCGAACCGAACGCATAAGTTAAGGAACCGATCTTTTATTGGTTAACGGTATCTTAACGAGTCGGATTACTTAACGAACAGGGGGGGTTTCTGGCTTGAAAACGCCCGTCTCAAAAAATTCGAGTCGAATGGTCCATTCGAGTCGAATCTCCCATTCGAGTCGAATCTGCCATTCGTGTCGAATCTCCCGTTCGAGTCGAATCTGCCGTTCAAGTCGAATCTCCCACTCGAGTCGAATCTCCCATTCGAGTCGAATCTCGTTTGGTTCCGGCTCAGCACGATTTGGGTCCTATTTTGCCACTTCTTGCGTCATGTTATGCCCGGTTTATCGTTAGGACAAGTTTCGGTTATAACAACTCCATTTCCTTGCTCGATATGACCCGACAACACTTGTTCAAACCGACTAAACCCAACTAACTTTCTTACTTTAAAGTTCACACTTTTCTTGTTTACTGAGATCCGATTCATCTAAATCTTTGAAACTTAACAAACTAATACAAAAATCTAACTTTTAATCTACAACATACCTTTAAAGATTTGGCTTGGTTTTGGATCTTGAACTACTTGTAAATCTAGACGGGATTTCTTGTTGCTTGAATAAGGATCAACTTGCTAAACCATAGATCTTGGATTAAATATGGAAAGAAATAGAGGGTGTGCTTATGTGTGTACAGAGAGGGTATGTGTGTCTGGGTGATGAAAATGGATGAATGAGGATGTTTTGAGAATTTAGGTAGAGTAGAGCTTAAATACTCCCAAGCTCATGGACCTTAGGCCCATTACCGTTCTCAAGTCCATATATCGAATCTAATCTTAACACTTCGTCCCATGATTATTTAACCGAAATAAATCACGACACACAATAAATAAATAAGAACCTCTTTTATTATAATATTCTTAAAAATATGGATGTTACAATCAAGTTGGTTTGGATCAAAAAGGGTTATGAACATACCGACTTTGGGTCAAAACATGTTGTGTTAAATTATTGTATTTTCTAACTTAAAAGACAAATTACTTTAAAACAATTTCTGGTCAACGAGTTTTTTTTAAATAAAATGACTATGGATCAAAATGGATTATAATCATAATGAGTTCGGGTCAAAACTTGTTGTCTGAGTGAAGTTGTTGCTATAAATGACCTAATATTAACAAACATCAAGGATAAACAAATCAAAGTATGAGTTAGTTATGGATGAATTAAGTCTTTTAAGGTATAAATAATCATTTGTTTGACTTTGAAGGAAGTTAAATATGAAGATTTGTATTGCATGGGCAAATATATAATATTTAATATTTTTATGAAAATTTTAAAGTAACTACAAACCAGGAAAGGAAATTTGGTAATAACAGTGACTATGATTTGTCTGGTCAAAGCCATTGCCAAGTAAACAGTTCAATGGTGCACATAATAACACCTATAAATGAAGTCAATTTAGAAACTTCGTAAGCATTTTTTTTTGTTTTTCAGTTTCAATGAATCAATTCTTCCGCAATTCACCTCGAAAATCATCACGGTTACACTTTTGATTGGAATTCTCCTTAGAACTCTTCTTTGTGCAAGCGTGATTAGTTTTCAATATGTTGTTCTATAGTTTATAACCTAAATTCCCAAATCGAGTGTGTTTGGATACGCATTTTAATACTTATAATCTAATTAGTGCGTTTGGATTGTTACATCTTCAGTTTTAGATTGGGCAAGTTGCAGATGTTTTGCTTATTCTAGTTTCATTACCAAACGGGGCTGCGTTTTTTTATTGGTTGTACAATTAACAAATTAGCATTTGGTGAATTGACATCTCATACCTTCATTCATACTTTGTACCATTAAGTCAAAACAAGTTGTTTTAAAAGAATTTCAAATTAGCCCGGGTAAAATGGGTGGGTAAAAGATGGTTATGATCAAAACGAGTTACTGTCGAAACATGTTGTTTTAAGCTATAACATTATTTAACTTAAATGTCAAATTCGTTATTCATGTTATTTTTAGTTTTTATTTTAATTTAAATTGGCGGTTTAGGTTCATTTTTAGTTCAAAAGATGTTTAGGTCGATGGTTTTATGCAATATTAATGTAATATTTCGTTAATCATTATTATATGTAATCCAAATTTTCAAATATATCATGTACAATATGTGTAAAGAAGTTTATTTATTCATATTTTACATCCAGCCGTGCGTTCTAAAGCTATAGATGTTTTGTTTCATTTTTTAATTTAATAAATAAAAAGTCTAAATAAACCCACGTAACACGCGGGCTAAAAGCTAGTGTGTGATATATATATATATATATATATATGATTAGGATCATATGAGAACTTTTTGGAAATTTAGAACTATGAGAACCATTCTAGACCACAAAAAACCCAAAAGTAAAAAAAACATAAAACACAAAAATAAAAAAAGTAAAAAAATCAAAGTTCTTATTTATCATCTCGATTTCTTTAAAAAAACGAAAAAAAATTCTCGGTTTAGTTAAAGTTATATATTTGTGTATAATATGTACATATATGTACACATACGTTTTTTTTAATACACATATTTATAATTTAAGGTAAAGATAATGTGCATATGTGTACATTACGTAACTAGAGATTAAGTGAAATTATACACATGTGTATAGGTATAATACGAATTAATTTTTTTTTTATGAAACCGGAATGAAATATATGAATTTTGGTTTTTTTATCTTTTTAAAAATTTCATTTTGTTGTTTTATAATTTTTTAAATATTTATTTAGAGGTGTAACATTTGTTACTTTTCAAATCCGAAAACCCGATCCGTTTCAAATTTTCAGATTTTTTTTCAAGTATTTATAAATAGATGTATTATTATATTCCCAAGATTCGTTTGACGTTCGTCAATATTTTTCCGACTCAGTTTATCGTTCAATGTATTTTTTGTTCATCGTTTATATTCCGGCGTTTGATGTTCAATGTACGTTCGAATATTATTTCATTGATTCGTTTACAAAATCCCGAGCTTTATCGTTAATCAACTTTCGGGCCAAATGCGTAAATATCCTAAAGTCTTAATTATAAATCATGAAAATATAAACATAAAATATATTTTATAGTTCAAGGGCCTTTATGTAAAAATTAAAGTTTAATTCCGTTTTATAGAATTATGAATCTTCAGGGGCCATATTTGTATTTGTATTTAAATTATCTTAATATATATATATTAAATATATCCCAACCCCCGCCCCAGTAACCTCGTCTTTCCGGCGACGGTAACCGACGAACTCCAATCAACCCCGTGAAACATGTCCTTGACCAATCCAACTACTATAACGACTTTTAACTTCAGTATATTATACTAATCGTTAATTAATTTAAGTTATAACGGCTTGGAATCACTTAATTGAATCCGCAATTAACATATCACCGCCAGAAAATAGGCCAACGCATTAACATCAAAATAACGCACATTCACTCAAATTGCTAGTATAAATAGGACCCTAGCATACTTCTAAACTCGCTCATCACCTTTAATCTCTCTTTTATACGCTCTGTAACACCAGAGTTTGTCTCTAAAGCATTGGATTCCGCCCGTCGTCGTTCTCATACTTTTCGGCAACATCAGAGGTAATTGTTATATGCTTTTAATCCGCGTTCGTCAATGAAATCAAACCCCTAACCTAATTTAAACGTACATGGATTCGTTTCTAAGAGTTTGTAATCTAGGGTTTATAGATAATGACGAACCAGAATATTAAGTTATAACTAATCGTTTTTTTTTTTTTGTTTATAAACTGAATGTTGGAATTGGTCCAGTGGTTAGAACTCTCGCGTATATGCCACACCCCTACCGATGGTGAAACGCGGGGACGTGATGATGTCATGGATCGTAGTCGTTGTTTACATCGAACAACTCTAATCATTTGTTTAACAAACTTTTAACGCGCATTTCAAATCTTGTCCTAAAAATATTACATCACATTGTTCCTATAGGCTATGATATGAAAATTCCTAAATACATCCTAGTGCGTGTACCCCATATTTGGTTCCAATGCTTCAATTACCTGAGAATGCATGCATAAAAACGTCAACAAAAATTGTTGGTGAGTCAACCATTTTTTCAGACAGTTACCAAGAGCTCTATGATCAAGACCTAACAGCGTTTCTATAAGCGCCCCTCTTGATGTTCTAATTCGAAAACATCGAAGTCATCTGTTAGACAAATATCACCTGCTAGACCTCCAATCTAAGTTAGTGCGACTAATCACGGGTGGAATGTGTTAATCCCGAATAGTACTATTCACATTGGCCACGTCTTCAATAGTTAATGATCATAGATTCCAAGGGACTTTGGGTGCATTATTGTCTCCAACCCATGTAACAAAATGAGACCATGTTTCAACTCGTTTCCGAACATGTGTTTCTCCATGCCTTCTCCCCCAAAAGTTTCAAAACAGTTTAATTAAAAAGAGGTCGTGAGACTCACCTGATTCTCAAATGTGCGCTAAAAATATAAAAAATCCAAGTCTCGACCTACAAGCGCCCTATAACATGCAATGACAATATAGGTCTAATGTTTCATTTTTGATACCTAAGTGTTTCATGGTCGTATTTCACCCAACTAGTTCAACGTGTTTCAATCGTGTTTCATCTGGACGTGATTCGACGACCCGTTGATGATAAGTTTTGTGATTATTATATATATAAACTTGTATAAATATTAAAATATCTTTGTTGTCTCATAACACAACGTCGGGTTTTCATATCCGAACACGATTACTTGTGACGTTAAAATATATACACTATATACTTTTGTTTTTCTAAAGATTTGCTTAATCCACACGCCTCATATGATATAATACATAATTATATGTTATACTTTCCAAAACACATTTTCCATTCGTTAAAGTTTCATAACCTTAACATCTTATTATATTTTCCATAAAAATTATGTATGTATACTTTTTATTAAACAAACTAACGCATTTTAAAATGTCTTTAATTTTTCTTCACATGATTATAATTCCTAGTCATGTTTACGCATCTAGATAAGCGTTTTTGTAAAACCATCTTCTTAAATGGGTTTATATAATTTTCAAGACGCACATGTACTCATATTGTTTTACAAAGTTATACATTTTTAAAGGTATTTCATAATTTCCTTCACATTTTCATTCAAGTTTTTATATCCATTATTTTTTAAACCAAATGTGCACACATTTATAATTTGTTATAAGCCACTTAAATGCATATTTATATATTTCAAGTTTACTATACAATGGCATGAGGTTCTTGTTTAACATAACTACTTGGGTGATTAGGTCCATGAACTAAGTCCTAAACTCTTACAATTATAGATTTAAATGGAGTTTAGCTTACAGATGCTAGAGCTAGAAATATTGAATGAGTAGTGGGTGTTCTTGGCTTCAAAGTGGCTTTAAACTTTTCCAGTGAGTCCTAATTACTTGCTCCTTTGTGTGAATTGCTTATGGGATGAAGAAATATATATGTGGATGTCATGTGGAATGAAAGGCAAGTGGGGTTTGGGGCTGCTCCAACCCAGAATGTAAGACCCCGAATCCCGGGAATCCTACAGTTGGTAATCATATCCAAAAATTCTCAAAAATTTAAAGTCAAACAATTTCATCTCATTAAACATCGTTTCAGAGTAATAAACAGCGGAAAATCACAAGTACTAAAACCAAGTTCCCAAAACCATAATTTAAATGTTTAAAGTAATAAATGAAAGGATAACAGTTTGCGTATTAATCTCCGACTAGTTATGCCTTCAACCATCCAAGTAGTCTCGAGCACGTCCAAGAGGTAAGCATCCTCCTCTAAACTTGAAACTCACACTAACATACACACAAAGTCAGCTTGAGCTGAGTGAGTTCAAGTTTTAATAATAGACATTTAAATAAATCATTCCAAGGGTTTTAATATAAAAACGGGATTATAAAACATTCCAATAGTCTAAAATATAATACGGGATACGAACAGTTAGGCCATCATCAACACTAAGTATTCGTACTTAGACATCTATGTACATCATATATTTATAACAAAAGTTTTAATAATCATTCCAACGGTTTTAAAACTGTAAACGGAGATACATCAGTTAGGTCATCACATTTAATAAATAATCATCCTTACGTATGAACATCTCTATACGTGCATTCCTATATATATATAAATATATATATATAACATTCAATAATAACATTCAGGGCCGAGCACATGTACAACCCAAACACGTAACATTCCGATGATGATCATGCCACACGAGCCTCCCCCCTCACGGGCTTTTCAGGGCCCGCCACAGGATTTAAGAACCTGAGTCGTATAGTTTGGCCCGACCAAGATCACCATTCAATAATAACATTCAGGGCCGAGCACACGTACAACCCAAACACGTAACATCCGATGTTGATCATGCCACACGAGCCTCCCCCCTCACAGGCTTTTCAGGGCCCGCCACAGGATTTAAGAACCTGAGTTGTATAGTTTGGCTCGGCCAAGATCACCATTCAATAATAACATTCAGGGCCGAGCACACGTACAACCCAAACACGTAACATCCGATGTTGATCATGCCACACGAGCCTCCCCCCTCACGGGCTTTTCAGGGCCCGCCACAGGATTTAAGAACCTGAGTCATATAGTTTGGCCCAGCCAAGATCACCATTCAATAATAACATTCCATAGTCGATAACGACTACAACATTCGCCAAAAATTGGCCATACAATAATATATATACATACACACATTCTATAACATCCAAGGCCTACCAATACTCGTAAGCCTATGCAAAATAGTTTAAAACATTTCATCAGGAAAAATCGTTTAATACCAGGAATTAGTACTAGGCCTAATAGCAACCTTGAGCCTAGATCACAAATAATATGTATAACCTTAAGGAATATATGACCATAAACAGGTCTAAAATATCCTAAGGCATAGACCACAATCCACTCATAGTTTTATAAATGCACAAATACAACTAAGGCTATGTACTACCATCCAATTAGTTGTAACAAGCAAAATCGGGTAAAACCGTATTACAGTGTGTATGCTAGCCCAAAACGTAAAAAGAGTAAGAAGGGCATCATGAACTCACCTGAAACGAGCCACACAAACACCAAAGAGTTTGAGAACTTCAAAGCTAATCCACAGTTTACAAGCCTGTCGGATTGCACACAAAGATTACTAACTAAACGTACTAAGTCGTTTATCCTACGAGACGTTCTAACATGATTTGATTGACCTAAAGCCTTGACATTACCAAATTCAATTACATCAGCCCCGAGGCCATGTATTTACCAAAACCACCCTTAGTTAATCCCGGGGATAAAGGGTTCCCAATTTATCCCCGAATGTTGTTGACTTTATCGAATGCGCGCGTTAACGAGTTGTTTAAGCACTTAGACACTGACTCAGCCCCGTGTAGACCAAATTTAATAAAATCACAGCCAACAGGTCCACACGACGCTACACGGGTTGGATGGGTCGGTAATTCGCAAGCACGATGCACAAATTACCAATAAACGCGAATTTGCGCCGTACCAACCCGTTTGAGTAACCGATAACCAATTCAGCCCCAATAACATAAAAATATAGTTTTTCACAGCCAAAAAATCATACCGAGGCTACAACATCCGAATTGGTTGTTAATTCCCTCAAACAACGCGCTAGACGCAACAATTGACAAACTAGACAACCGAAACCTAGTTTTCACTTCATCAACAGTTGACCAATCTAACGAATGCCAAAACTCATGATACTAAAGTATATTACACTAGACATACCTAAGAAGATGACGGAGCACAAACTTCAATTATAACAGCCCCGAAAGATGCGAGAAAGGGCAGCCACCGGTTAAGCCTAAAACGAACTTATCGATCAATAACGAATATAACATGCAGATTTTAGCATGCAAAGATGTATTTTATTACATAGGAAAACCATGGATTTAAATTATTAAATTTTTACCAGAGTTGTATAAATGTCTTGGGTATATAAAAATATGTTTATTATATTTTTCCAATACACACAAATATCATAAAAATTCCTCCAACACAGCAAGGTACGTGCAGCTATTTCAGTGCGCAACAAAATGGTTTTATTTTTATAAAAATCATTAACCAGCCAAATTAAACGATTCCAATTGGGTTTGGTTCCTAACTCAAAGTATTAACTTCCAGAAGTAGAACCAACCAATATAGACTTGTCGAAAAAAGGTTATGATGGCGGGAAGACAGACCAGAATCCGTCATCCCGCATCAGCTTTGACACTCGATCTTATAAAATCATAAAAAGTATTCAAATCTCGTCCAAAAATTACGTATTATACCTTTCTGAAAACTAGACTCTAAGTAGAACATCATGGAAATAAGAATTGATCAAAAAAAATGGGTTATCATTGCGTTACAGACCCTACAACAAACGACTACGAATCTGTCAGAAAACTGTTATCATCAAAACTCAACCCAAACGTGTTCAACCAAGGGTTTAATGGTGAAAAGAGTTACACTAAGATAGAATCGACCTTGAATTAGTCTCGGGAGGCCGGAGAATGGCTGGAACCAGCACGAAAATCGAGGATGGAGGCTGCAATGTGGGCGCCGATCGGAATAGGAAGGGAAGGAATGAGAAGTAGGCTAGGGTTTTCTTGTTATAATAAACAATTACACTCTAGTCCCTCAAACATGAAAAATGTGATAGCTTGGATGAAAGGTTAAATAATTTAACTTACGATAATAACAAGGAGGTCCTCGAAGAATGCCGGGTCAAACCCGATAAATATACAAACTCTACAACGTGCGTGTCGTTAAACGAAAATGCTAGGTGCTACATACTAATCTAAAACTTTAAGTTATAAGAGGTGATGTCATGAGCAAAAGGATGGATAAATGGACTTTTAAAACGTATTACAAGTCTCTAATTTAGAAAGACGAAACCCCGGCTTTTTGACAAACATTTATAAACGATCGAGCCGATTAACGAAATTTACGGGCGTTACACAGAACATAGGGGAAAAGGAAAAAAAGTGAATGAGTGGGTGGGTTTGTTCTTGCAATATCGTGTGTGTTTTTATGTAGCTGCTTGAATGGATGTTTAGTCACAAATTCCATTATTTAATTGTGAGGTGAGTTTGTGTAAAATGGAAGTGATTGGTTAAAGGGAATGGGTCTGGGATTTGATGGAACAAGAAATGGTAGTGACGTATGGAATGAGTGACCTTATACAATATCTTTGACTATCAATGCTAACAAGCATGCTAGATCTTTACTTTTGTTTATGTTTTTGAAATAAGTACAAATGAAAGATGTGATGGTATGTTTGTGTGTATTAATTGAAATCGGGCACTAAGGCCCCTTTGAGTCGTGAGTGTGATTTAAACTTAAATGATGATTTATTTGTTAATTAATAGTAATAAATAAATGTTAATTACAACACATCTATAAATCACTCAAATTTAGATGAGTTTAGTTGTTTAACTATTCAAATGTTAAGAAAATGAGCTCACGTGCACTTACCGTGTAACCTTTCGTGTTAGTACAATTTTTTTGTATAGATATAGACGTGAATCAATATATTTTACTTAGTGTTTTCAATAACGAACATTAGCTCTCTCTCATACACACACACATATATATATATCTGTGTGTACGTTCATTTATATATATATGTTGATATATTTTTACTAGGCGCCATTGTTTTAAAATAAAAACACATATAACTCGAACTTATATATTATTATAAATTTTGTAAGCGAATACGTAAATATATATTTATGTATTATTGTCGAGTCTAAAACCATATATTTTTTTTATCACCAATGTTCATGTGTGTTGAACGGTCTGGCGTGTGATCCGATAATCCTCCACTGACTACCACTACAAGATACATGACAAGGCGGACCTTTAGATGCACATGACAACTTAATCACTCATAATTAGGATTATCATGAATGTTTTCAATTTAATTATTATTTAAAGTCGTATAAATAATAACCTGTTTTGAAAGGGTGTCACAATATAAATGGCGAGACCCGGGTTCTAAACCCCGGGTCAACCTTTTTGTTATATTAAGTATAATTTGTTTTAAACAGTTAGTTTATACAACTAATAAAATCATATCATAAACGAATATATCGCCTATATCAACTGGTTAACTCTCTGGTATAATAACACACTCTCTAGTATATTAACATGTAACATTCGTATTTTGAGAATGATAAGTAAAAGAGAATATACTTACGTATTGTGTGTGTCTAATTTCGTTAAGTATAAGAGATTGAATGTTAGGCTGGGGATTTATGAATGGGCTTGAGAGAATGCATGAGGGCCCAAGGCCCACAGAGTGGGGTATTTAAACCCCAAACTTATCCACTAACATCACTTTTCCACTCTACCTCTCTCTCTCTTTCTTTCTAAACACACACTAAAAAACAAACACACTTTCTCTCTCTAAACCCGGATCCAAATCCGAGCCAAAGGAAAGACGAAGCTCGTGTTTACACCATCAAACAACTAAGAATCACCGTTAGATCCTCAGGTTGTCTAGATCCGAACCCAACCGAGACCAAAAGGTGAGTTTTGGCCAACTAGGTTAAGTTTTTATGGTTGGTTTCGACATGCAAACAGGTAGAATGATAGATCGGGTTGTTGAACGTGAGAAAAACATAAACTTGGTGAGTTATAACCTCACGGGGGTGTTATAGGACAAAAGGTGGTGTTCGGACCATGAAAAACACGGGTATACAAAGTTGCTACAACCCAAAACCCATAAAAAGGTTAAAATCGGTTCCTAAGGGAGAGTCACAGAGGAAAATGGCTTTCAAATGGTAAAAGCGAAGAAAAGAAAAGAATTCGCATCGCACAGCCGTACGAAGCGAATGGTCCATGCGAATTCCTACAAATTGCTATGAAGCGTGACCCGATTCAATTTTCTTATGCATTTTTGATAAAGGACTATTAATGAAAGTAAAATTTTTCCAAGCTGACCTATCTGCTCGACCCCAGCCAGGGGCTCTGCCCCTTGGACCCTACTAGGGGCTGCCGCCCCTTGACTCAGCTACCATGGGCATTGCCCCAGGTCCCCCGTTAGTTAAGTGTTTCATTTACTTAGATGTAAGAGGTAGTGGTAATACATAATTGATACTCATAACTTGCTACACAGTTAGCCGAGCTCAATTAAAGAAGGGAAACACGATAAACTCAGAGAGGAATCGTCTTTAGGTGAGTTCTAGCCCCATTTCTCTTTGAAATGTTTTCGGGGCTGTGTGCATACTTGTAACACCAGTAATTTATATACATATCTGATTAATGTGAATAATTAATGCAAGAATGAAATAAAGTTGTAAGAATTTGTATGTACCTAGTTTGTTAATTTAACATGATTGTAAGAGTCTAATGTAAGAGTCAGGGTGGCAGACCCTTCTAATACCTGGGCAAGAATAGTAAGAGCCTAATGTAAGAGTCTGGGTGGCAGGCCCTTATAATACCTGGGCAAAAAAAGACTGGCCGACTCTATGATATCGGTGCAAGAGGTCTGTGCAAGAGGTCGAGCGGTAGACCCTTATAATATCTGTGCAAGAGGTCGGGGGGTAGACCAATATAATATTTGTGCAAGAATGTAAGAGTAACTGCATATTTGTAAGAAAGTGTAAGAATAATGTAAGAATAGTACATGTAATAGTTGTTTGGAAATAAAAGAACGTGTAAGAATAATAAACTATAAATGAAAGAATAAACTAATGTGAAGGTAAGACGAATAGAAATAAGAACATGATAAAGGTAAGAACGGTACCTACGGGTACAAATGTGTAAGAATAATCCAGTAACTTGTTAAACTAGAACTCACTCAGCGTAGCTGACTTTTAGTATGCACGCAGGTAAATAGACTGAAGGAGCTGGCTTGAGGGATGGCACGTGGTAGGGACTGGAGGACTGGCATCTCGGGAAGAAATGTTATGGATTATTATGTTATGTTTTAAGACAAGTTAACTTTTGTTGAGACAAGATTCAATGTTTTGTAATGTAATGCATGAAGTTTTATTTATTCTGCGAAAGTTTTAATTAACTCTGATTTTAGAACTAAGTTTATGAGTAAATCAAACACCAAAGTAGGGTTAACGGGAATGGGGCCTTATAAGTTGGTATCAGAGCATAAGTTCGAGAGAAATAAGCATCCTACATGCTTATACTCGAACAGAGAATGGGACTTAAGGGAGAAAAGAAAGAAGATGCCAGTCCGAGAATGTCATGTGCCACCCAAGCAAGCTTAGCTAGTGATCATCTTGTGTAAGTTGATCTTGTGTATAGTACAGAATGAGTTAGAAAGCTAACTTAATTACTTGATATTGAAATGTTCGTTTATGTATTATAGTGTGAAACGTATAACGACTGACTGTTTTAAGTAGAAACTAGCACAAGTGGACTCACAAAGGAAAGTGTATAGGACACGGAGATTAACATGACCAGCTAATCTCAACCGACCACTGTTATAACATGTTAGCCTTACTATCCTGGTACTAAATAATTCCTGAAGTGACGACGTTTGTGTTTTCCTATAGAATTCTAATGGCTGGTGCTAAGAAGACTGCTAGACAAGGAAGTCGCACGAGTCATCTTGGTAGACCATGTGTTACCCAAGTGCCCCTGAAGAACCGATTATCGAGTCTTAGGAAAAAAGAAGCCTGACTGTGCGAAACGAAGGGTATCAACTCGACCCTGCTATCCAAGCAGCCATCACTCAGGCAGTAGATGCTGCAGTGCAGCATCTCCAGTAAGAAAAGCCAACCGCGAGCCGTGCAGGAACCTCTGAGAGGACGGGGAAAGTAGCAAGAAAGATAAAGAGAATGAGGGGGAGGAATCAAGTGAAGATCGGTTTGTGAATGTCAATGATGGTAAGAGGGGCCGAGGTGAGTGCAGCTACAGGTTGTTCAAAGGATGCGACCCACCGAAGTTGTCCGGTACGGGGGATGCAATCGCTACTCTCCAATGGATAACCGCAATGGACAAGGTTATCCGAATCAGCGAGTGCCGCCCCAACCAAGCCGTGGGTTTTGCTACTCTGTCTTTTGGGGAATTAGCGATGTTCTGGTGGGAAACTGTTGAGCAAAGAAAGACCCCTGGTGAGATTAAGGCTATGAAGTGGGAAGATTTGAAAGAGATAGTCATGAAGAAGTTCTGTGCTGATGCTAAAGTCAAGAGGGCGGAGATGAAGTTCCTGAATTTGAAGGCGGGAAAAATGACACACCGCGAGGACACCACTGAGTTCAATCGCATGTCCAGACTTGTCCTTGACATGGTGAACATTGAGGCAAAAAGGGTCAAGTGCTACTTGAGGGGACTACCACAAAATGTCCGCACTTTAGTTCGGGCTAGTAAACCTACCACTTTTGACTCTGCTGCCGAACTCGCAGAAATGGTTTATGGAAGAGAAGAAAGAGAATAAGTGGGTTGCTCCTGCTAAGCGCCCGGGTACTAAGTTGTGGAACTCGAAGGAGAAGAAGCCGAAGGTTTGTTAAGGAGAGGGTGCAGTGCCTACCTAGCGTATGCTGTCAAAGCTACAGCGGAGACGAAGGGAGTGAAAGATGTTCCTGTAGTGTGTGACTACCCCGATGTGTTCCTTGAGGACCTTCCAGGATTGCCACCAGAACGTGAGGTGGAATTTCAGACAGAGTTAATACTAGGAGCACAGCCCGTCGCGAAAGCACCTTATCGTCTGGCGCCGTCTGAGATGAAAGAATTGATGTCCCAACTGCATGAACTCCTCCATAACAGTTTTATAAGGCTAAGTGTTTCTCCGTGGCGTGTGCTGGTGTTATTCGTAAAGAAGAAAAACGAAAGCATGAGAACGTGTATTGACTACAGGGAGTTGAATAAGCTTACAGTGAAGAATAGATACCCGTTGCCACGGATTGATGACTTGTTAGATCAGTTACAAGGTGCAAGCTGGTTCTCGCGGATAGACCTCAGATCGGGTTATCATCAGTTAAAGGTGAAAGAAGTGGACATCCCTAAGACAGCGTTTCGGACGTGGTACGGACACTACGAGTTCCTTGTGATTTCATTTGGTCTCACTAATGCTCCCGCAACATTCATGGGTATGATGAATAGGGTATGTCGGCCAATGTTGGATCAGTCGGTTATCGTTTTCAATGACGATATATTGATTTATTCGAAGAGCGAGTCTGACCATGTTAAGCATCTGAGGGAAGTATTGGAAGTTTTGAAGAATGAGAAGTTGTATGCTAAGTTCTCGAAGTGTGCATTTTAGCTGCGAGAGGTACAGTTTTTAGGTCACATAATCAATCCCGAGGGAACTACTGTGGACCCAACTAAGATTGAAGCGACAAAGAATTGGAAGACTCCGCGAAACCCGACCGAGATACGTAGTTTCCTAGGGTTAGCTGGCTATTATAGGAGATTCATTTCGGGCTTCTCCAAGATAGCCGCACCGTTGACCGGCATGACCCAGAAGACTGTAGTATTCAGTTGGGGTAAGTATCAAGAAGAAGCGTTCAAAGAATTGAAGAAAAGACTCACACAGGCTCCAATCCTTGTTCTGCCCGATGGTGAGGAGGATTTAGTAGTATGCACTGATGCTTCGTATCAAGGGTTAAGTTGCGTGTTGATGCAACGAGGGAAGGTTATATAGCCTATGCGTCAAGACAGTTGAAAGTTCACGAAAACACGTACCCGACGCACGACTTATAGTTGGCAGCTGTGGTGCATGCTCTCAAGATTTGGAGGCACTACTTGTATGGTACCAAGTGTGCTATATATACAGATCACAAGATTTTGAAGTACTTCTTCGAGCAGAAAGAGTTGAATATGAGGCAGAGAAGGTGGTTAGAAATGATAAAGGATTATGACTGTGACATCAAGTATTATCCGGGAAAGGCTAATGTAGTCGCTGACGCCTTGAGTCGAAAGAATGCAGAAGTTATCGCGACGGTCAAGTCTTATAAATTGATCGTCAATTCAGATTTCTTCAAAGATATCAGCAAGGTCCAGTCAGAGGTGTTGGTAGATGAAGGGTTGATGAAGAAAGAAAGGATCTTTGGGCAGCAGAACGAGTTGATAGACAACACTCCTAGTGTAAAGACCAGGTTTGACCGGATGTGGATTCCTCGACATGGGAATCTTAGAGGTCTAGTCCTAGACGAGGCCCATAAGTCCCGTTACTCGATTCATCCAGGATCCACCAAGATGTATCACGGCTTGAAGAAGGACTATTGGTGGCCGGGTATGAAAAATGAAGTAGTAGATTATGTCAGTTAGTGCTTAACTTGCTTGCAAGTCAAGGCCGAGCACTAGAAACCGTATGGAAAGATGCAGCCGTTGGAGATACCCGAATGGAAAAGGGAGCACATCACCATGGATTTCATAACTAAGTTACCGCATACAGCTAAGAATCATGATACCATATGGGTGATTGTGAACCGTTTGACGAAAAGTGCTCATTTCCTGCCCATACGAGAGGCTATCTCGTCAAAAGCATTGGCAAGCATTTTCGTCAAGGAAGTTGTAACAAAGCATGGGGTGCCACTGTCGATCCTATCCGATAGAGATATCTGCTTTACTTCAAGGTTTTGGAAGAAGTTCCATGAAGCCATGGGAACAAGACTAAACATCAGCACAGTGTATCATCCTCAAACAGATGGGCAGTCTGAGTGAACTATCCAAACCCTTAAGGATATGCTACGTGCTTGTGTTTTAGACTTTGGAGGAAGTTGGGATGATCATTTGCACTTGGCAGAATTCTCTTACAACAACAGCTACCATTCGAGTATTGGTATGCCGCCGTTCGAGATGTTGTATGGAAGATGTTGCAGAACTCATGTATGTTAGGGAGAAATTGGTCAGAAAGAAATTGGAAGTTTAGAAATGGTGCAATAAACCTCTTCAAGGTTTGATCAGATTAAGGCCAGAATGAAAGCTGCTCAAGAGCGTCAGAAGTCATATGCCGATAAGCGATGACCACCAATTGAGTTTAATGTTGGGGACCACGTGATGCTTAAGGTGTCGCCTTGGAAGGGGATTATTGGTTTCAGGAAGAGAGGAAAGTTGAGTCCAAGGTACAGTGGACAGTTCATAATCTTATCCCAAGTGGGCGAAGTGGCTTACAAGCTAGATCTACCCGATGAGCTAGATGGAATTCACTCCACTTTTCATGTCTCTCAGTTGATAAAATGTCTAGCCGATGACACATCCCATGTGCCACTGCTGGACATCGAGGTGGACGAACAATTGAACTATGTTGAGCAGCCTGTGGAGATAGTCTATCGAAAGGAGAAGCAGCTTCGTCGTAGGGTCATTCCCCTAGTAAAAGTGATATGGAAGCACCGTAAGGGATCGGATGCTACTTGGGAAGTTGAAGAAGAGATGCACAAGTTTTACCCGCATTTGTTTAGTAGTAATAGTTAGGTTTCAGGAACGACACCTCTTTTAAGGAGGGTAGACTTGTAACATCCGTATTTTGATAATGATAAATAAAAGAGAATATACTTACGTATTGTGTGTGTCGTTATTTAATTTCATTAAGTATAATAGATTGAGTGTTGGGCCGGGAACTTATGAATGGGCTTGAGATAATGCATGAGGCCCAAAGCCCATAGAGTGGGGTATTTAAACCCCAAACTTGTCCACTAACATCATTTTTCCACTCTCTCTCTCTCTCTCTCTCTCTCTCTTTCTTTCTAAACACACACTCAAAAACACACACACTTTCTCTCTCTAAACCCGGATCCAAATCCGAGCCAAAGGAAAGACGGAGTTCGTGTTTACACCATCAAACAACAAGAATCACCACTAGATCCCCGGGTTGTCCAGATCCGAACCCAACCGAGATCAAAAGGTGAGTTTTGGCCAACTAGGTTAAGTTTTTATGGTTGGTTTCAACATGCAAACAGGTAGAACGATAGATCGGGTTGTTGAATGTGAGAAAAACATAAACTTGGTGAGTTATAACCTCACGGGGGTGTTATAGGACAAAAGGTGGTGTTTGGACCATGAAAAACACGGGTATACAAAGTTGGTACAACCCAAAACCCATAAAAAGGTTAAAATCAGGTCCTAAGGAAGAGTTACGCAGGAAAATAGCTTTAAAATGGTAAAAACGAAGAAAAGAAAAGAATTCACATCGCACAGTCGTGCGAAGGGAATGGTCCATGCGAATTCCTTCAAATTGCTGTAAAGCGAATGGTCCATGCGAATTCGCATCGCCAGGGGCTCTGACCCTTGGACCCTGCTAGGGGCTGCCGCCCCTAGACCCCGCTACCAGGGGCGTTGTCCCCGGACCCCAATTAGTTGAGGGTTTCATTAACTTATATGTAAGAGGTAGTGGTAATAGATAATCGATACTCGTAACTTGTTACACAGTTAGCCGAGCTCAATTAAAGAAGGGAATTACGAAAAACTCAGAGAGAAATCTTCTTCAGGTGAGTTCTAGCCCCATTGCTCTTTGTAATGTTTTCGGGGTTGTGTTCATACTTGTAAGACTAGTAATGTATATACATATCTGATTAATGTGAATAATTAATGCAAGAATGAAAGAAAGTTGTAAAAATTTGTATGTGCCTAGTTTGTTAATTTAACATGATTATAAGAGTCTAATGTAAGAGTCAGGGTGGCAGGCTCTTCTAATACCTAGGCAAGAATAGTAAGAGCCTAATGTAAGAGTCACGGTGGCAGGCCCTTATAATACCTAGGCAAGAATATAGTGGCCGACTCTATGATATCGGTGCAAGAGGTCGGGTGGCAGACCCTTATAATATTTGTGCAAGAGGTTGGGTGGCAGACCCATATAATATCTGTGCAAGAATGTAAGAGTAACTGTATGTTTGTAAGAAAGTGTATGAATAACGTAAGAATAGTACATGTAATAGTTGTTTGGAAATAAAAGAACGTGTAAGAATAATAAACTGTAAATGAAAGAATAAACTAATGTGAAGGTAAGACGAACAGAAATAAGAACATGATAAAGGTAAGAACGGTACCTACGGGTACAAATGTGTAAGAATAATCCAGTAACTTGTTAAACTAGAACTCACTCAGCGTAGCTGACTTTTAGTATGCACGCAGGTAAATAGACTGAAGTAGCTGGATTGAGGATGGCACGTGGTAGGGACTGGAAGACTGGCATCTCGGGAAGAAATTTTATGGATTATTATGTTATGTTTTAATACAAGTTAACTTTTGTTGAGACAAGATTCAATGTTTTGTAATGTAATGCAAGAAGTTTTAATTATTCCACGAAAGTTTTAATTAACTCTGATTTTAGAACTGTGTTTATAAGTAAATCCAACACCAAAGTAGGGTTACCGGGAACGGGGCCTTACATAACACTCAGACCCGGGTTCGAAACCTGAATCAACCCTTTAATAGTTTATAGTCTTTTTAATATATCTTTTATTTATTAAATCCTTTTTAAAATCATAATAAAATCATAAAAATCAGTTTAAATTAAATATAAAATATATTTCACCGTTTTCATTTAAAAACCGAATTCCCATTTTCTTAAAACGTAAATTAAAAATTATTATTTAACTTCGATCGTAACTTTAAATCATTTAAAATTCAATTCGTTAAAACGTTAAGTATTTTCCAACTTGTAATTATTAATTCAAGAATCCCGAACATGTTAACTTTGCGTCTTCATCAATAACTAATAATATTATATTATAAATTGTGTTTCCGTTAAAACATAAATATTAATATAATAATCAAAATTTATAAAACTAGTAAAATATTTCCTAACTTTCAATATAAGCTTATACAATATATAACCCGTCAGATTATCGATTGAGTCTCGTATTTTTTTATCCTAGCTAGTGCGGATAGTTCAAATTGGCTTTTGTGACGCTTTTGGTTCGTTCGCCGTTTGCAATCTTTTAGACGCTTTCGGTTATCAATAACATCTCAATTCATAAGGTGAGTTTCTCACAACCCCTTTTTAAACGTTTTCATGTTTTTGGGGGTAGTATATGTATCCTATTCAAAACCTCAAGATTTATCATATTGCTTACAAACTACAATTCATTACATGGACTTGTGTGTTTACTTGATTTCTTGCTCAAAATTACTTGCTCAATTGTTACCTCAATAAGTATGATCATACGCCCCCCTTTGTACTCAGGTCCATTTGTTTCGAGTGGAAAAGGGACCCCATACCCGAGAACGTTGGCATCCCCAACTGGAAAGGACCTCATTTGTTCTTTACGCTAAGGTCCATTGCATCAAGTGTAAAGAACCCTTATGTGCTCATTTCACAAGTTTCATGGAATTGTATGCTTTTACGTATTATATCAAACTATGGGATTCTCATTGGCTATGTTTATAGCTGACTTTATTTTATACATATGCTACAGGTTTAGAGATACGAAGATGAAGGTTAGAAGACACATAGCATGCTTATAGGATATTCAAACAACAACTTATCATTTCGTTTATTTATTTGTTTACAACTTGTATCATTTGATAAACTTGTGTTACATGAAGATTTAAATGAAATAATGTTATTATAGTTACTTAATAGTGTGACGTGTGTTTGACCAATCTGTACGCCACACTCAGGTGTTTCCGCTTTAGCCAGGGTGTTACAGATTGGTATTAGAGTCGTGGCTATACGATAGGACATTAGACGTAGTGTTATAGGTAGCAATAGCTTATTTGTTAAATATTTAGGTTGCATGATAGAATTATGTAAGCCTATATATGATTGTTTAAATGCACTTACTATTACTGTGTTGCTAATTTCATTAACGTCTCATTAACACAAGTACACACACAAGTCTAAGGATTAGGCATAAAACAAGTTTTCTCAAAAGCAATTTCAAGCAGTTTTCAAATTCGGTGTTCCGGTATTTCATCTTCTTAAAGACGTTAATATGTGGTGGGTTTGTAGTAACTGTAAGGGGACGTGCTTGTTTCCTGAACTCTTGACACCAAGGTTCATGAAACTTAAGAATAAGCAATGCACACAAATCTAATTAGACGTGGACCTTGTTGAAACCTATCAAGCCAAATCGTTCCACACCAAACGTCATACGAATCGCAACTTTATGCTTTCAAACGTCACCATGTTTCTTTGTGAAAAGAATATGGTTGCACTCCTAAGGATGTCGCACACATCATGGTGGTTCATGCGAAGTGTAACTAAAGGTCTGACAAGTCGTGGTGATACACAAATACCCAGCTTTTGGTTTGATTTGATTACGCATTTATGATTTCATTGGAACATACAAGGCATGATGATTCATACAACGTGTGATTCCAAACACTTAATTGTTCATGTTACAGTTTTGAAAAGTCATTGGGTTATGTGAATAGTTGAGTTTTTAATTCGTTTTCTGTGGTTATGTTCACTGAAATTTCTAAAAGTCGTGTTATTATAAGAATTGTCGAATTTCAAGTTGTTTTCTTTACATATATATTCATTTACCATTTTTGGTTTAAAATCGAAGAATTCAAAAAGTCATGGTGATACATGAATAGTCGATTTTCAATACACATTTTTCTCGTTTGTTTTAAAATTGAGAATTCGAAAAGTCATGGTGATGCCTAAATTGTCTATTTTCAATTCATTTTCTTTATATAGTTTGTTTATTATTATGGTTTTAATTGAAAATTCAAAAAGTTATGATGGCACATAAACACTCGATTTTCAATTCGATTTCATTACTCATATTAGGTTTGTATTAGTTACGTGTTTTTATTTCAAGATTTGATATGTTTATTCGAAAATTTACTAGATTAGTATTATTGAAAAGCGAAACTCATATGACCCATGAGCACTTCGATTTCGATTTCAAATTTTGTTTCATTTGATTGTACTTATTTAATTTCATATTTATAGATGGATTCCGATTTTTGGAATCTCTTATGTAGCGTTTCTTTTGATTTTAATATGAATTTCATATTTATGTCCAATGTCACGCGAATTGTTCACACTTCATGTCTTCTCGTTCTCCTCGATGCTGCCCTCAAAACTCAACCCCAAATCATCAAGCAATTGACCATCGCAATCCCGACTATAACAAACCAAGATTCATTGTCAACCACAACAATACATTCAAACCTCAAAGATGTACCTAGGTAAATCCAAACCCAACCTAACTCTTGGATGCTCAAACCCAACCCAACAAAGATATTTACACGAGAACCCACCCTTTGAATGAAACGTACGATTCCCCCACTCCGCTACCGCGATGTCGAAATGTTCCAAATGGTGTTAAGTTCGGTCAACTCATCAACTTTTGTCTCATAACTATACATACTCGACACAACACCTTTATTCCCACGACCTGTTACCTAACCATTTATCCCCCACCTTCTGCCTTACCTCATGTTCGTACTTCAAACTCGATACTATTGCAGTAACTCGAGCACACCCGTTATAAGGCTTAACTTGTTTCTATCATACAAAACCTTACCCTGCGTTCCTTAACCTCTCAAATGTTTATTTGATTTTCGACTTCAATACTTCGCCTTTTCAAACCTGTTATTATTTCTTGCGCTCTTTTTTCACATTTAGTTCTTTTACAACCATTCTTTTTCATGAAATTTCAAATCTTTATTATTTTAAATAGATCATTAATAAGTATATATTCTGTTATACAAAATATATTTAATTAGTTTTTGCATTAAAAGAACTTTATGAAAATTCAAATGGTTCATTTTTATTACTATTATTATTATTACTACAACTATTATTATTACTATCAATACCTTATTATTATTATTAGTATTAGTATTATTAATACCATTACAATTATTATTATTATTATTATTATACCAATAAAGTTATTAAAATAAAATAAAATATTTCGTTTTAAACAATTCCTAAACTGTGAGGCTATTATATTACCATCAACGAGTTATTTTATCTAGCGACCTCTATTTTCCCAAAACTTCGCTCAACGGAAAATATTTTACAGTTCTACAAAGCTTTCTAAACTAAGGATATATATATATATATATATATATATATATATATATATATATATATGCAAATTACTATCATAAATTTCCTTTTGGTGGTGTTGAGTCGGATATGTGCTAAGGAATATTGGAATTTTCTCAACCTCCTCTGGAAATCAGCTAAGTATGGACTTCGAGCAAGCTTGGACGATCGAGCATGGTTTACTACCTCGAGCAAGGTCTTCCGAACCATTTTCGGTAAATTCTTATAAGCTACACTTCAATGAGCAAGAGTATTCTTCTATCAAGTATGGATTGCCAATCGAGAAAACAACTTGATCATTCAAGTTTTAATCAAGTGATCCGAGAACAGGATGTCCGAGCACATGGTGACAAGCATGGATGAATTAAGAGGATGTCATATGTTCCAAGCAAGGACTTCGTGCATGGTTCAGTCCCCCGAGCCAGATTTACATCCGAGCATGCTAAAGATTGTTCAATAAGCCTCAAGACAGGATTGAAGACATCAAAGAGAATGAGCTTGCTCGATGGACTAGTTCGAGCAAAGCATGGATTGGTTAAATTATACATATATGTATAATATGTACATATATGTACACACATGTTTTTTTCCTATACACATATGTATCATTTAAGGTAAATGATAATGTACATCTGTGTACATTACATAACTAGAGATTAAATGAAAGTATACATATGTGTATAGGTATAAAACGAATTAAAAAGAAAAAAAATTGGTTTTTTTTATTATACATATATATATAATATGTACACACATATTTTTTCCGATACACATATGTATAATTTAAGGTAAATGATAATGTACATATGTGTATATTACGTAACTAGAGATTAAATGAAAGTATACATATGTGTATAGGTATAATACGAAGTAAAAAAAATTCGGTTTTTTTTAATGAAACCGGAATGAAATATAAGAATTTTGGTTTTTTTACTTTTTTAAAATTTTCGGTTTTGTTTGTTTTATAATTTTTTTAATGTTTTTTAGAGGATTTTTTTAGTGGTCCAAAATGGTTCTCAAAGTTCTCAATTTGCCAATGATTCTCTCAATATATATATATATAAACATCCTTATAATTATATCCCTACATATATATCATCCAAGTAATAACATCATGGTCGAGTACATGTACAACCCAAACACGTAACATCTCATCCAACGTATGCAAACACAAAGTAGGCATATGTAAACATCCTTAGTCGATAACGACTACATAACATCGCCAAATATTGGCCATACAATAATATATGTACAAACATACAATAACATAATCCCAAGGCCTACCCTATACAAGTAAGCCCATACAAAATTATTTAACGGTTCATCAAGCAAAATCGCATAGGTGCGCATGCTAGCCCAAAAAAACTTAAAAAAGTAAAAGGGGGCATCATGAACTCACCTGATACAAGGCACGATTTCACCACAAGCTAGAGGACCCCTAAGTATCCCCAAAACTCAAACGCCTGTCGGTTTACATACAAACATTACTAGCGACATCGAAAGGACTCGTTTATCCTACGAGACATTCTAACATGGTTCGAATTACCTAAAGCCTCGATCTCATCAAACTCAATCACAACAGCCCCCGAGGCCTTACATTCACCAACACAACTCTTAGATACTCCTGGGAATAAAGAATTCCCAAATTACCCCTGGAAGCACTAGGTGATACTAACACGCGCATTTAAGAGTCGTTTAGGCAATTAACATCCAACTCAGCCCCGTGTGGACCCAATATGATAAATTCACAGCCAAAAAGTCCACACGACGCTACACGAGTCAAATGGGTCGGTAACTCGCAAGTACAACGCACCAACTATTCAATAAACGCAAATGCGCGTTGTACCGACCCGTTTGAGTAACCGACAACCAATTCAGCCCCAATACTTATAAAAATCATATTCCAACAGCCCGTACATTAAACCGAAGCTATCCGAACTGAATTGGTCATCATTTAATCATCCCTCGCGTTAAACGCAATAATCTACCATTCTAATCAACCGAAAACTATCTTTCAAACTACAACTAGTTGACCAATCAAACTAACACCAATGTGCATAATCTTAAAGTATGTTATACTAGACATACCTAGGAAGATGTTGGTGCAAAAACGTCCACCAAAACAGTCCCGGAATTGCTCAATTGGACAGCCACTCGGTTAGCCTAGAACAAGCCGTTTATCGATCAATACGCGTAATATAATGATCAATTAAGGTGTAAAATATTTGGGGAAACATAGAACTAACCTTGAATTGAAGTTTTAGACCCTAATGTTGGCTGAAGAAAGAAAAATCGCAGGTGGGGGAGGCTGCAGCAATGCCGATCGGACAGCAAAGGAGGGGTTAGGGTTAGGTTTTATGATATAATAATAAATGTTACGCTCTAGCCCCTCCAATTTAAAGGATATGGCAACTTGAAAGAAAAGTTTAAGTAATTTAACGTACAAGAAGGATAATAAGGTCATCGAGGAACGACAGATAACTCCTGAGAATTGTACATACCTTACAAGATAAAAATCATTAAACCGAAAATTAACGGGTGTTACAGCAACAAACTATGTTGAACATGATGAACAAAAACACAATAAACATCATACAAATACATCTACTTTAAACAATTCACGACACGTTATTCCTCTTTGGCATTTCATCAAACATTTGGTGTGCAACCTCCACCGCTAGGGTTTTTCAACTCACTCGTGAGCTAGGTTACAAGTCCGATGGCCAAGACAACCGACCCCATAGTTTCCGGCATCAACCCGATCCGGCAATCGACCAAAATAACCCGATCCGGCACCAACAACCTTTTCCGGTGACTTCATGGTCTCCGGTGCCCCCAACTTTTCCGGCAACCCCATGGTTTCCGGCGCCCCTACCTCCGTTCACCCCATGTCGACCAGCCACCGCTACCAACCATGTCGACCACCGCCACCCAGCCACCAACCTGATCCGGTACCAACAACCTTGCCACCGCTACCAAACCATTCAACCCAATTAACTCATAAACTAATAAGTAAGCTGCAGATCTTGAAAACACTTCAGATAGACATTTCGGCTGTCGTGTAAACAACCGGCCGTTGGAACTGCCCTTGCCAGTTGTCTCCTTGCCTGGATTTGGGCAACGCCGGCCACCGGAACTGCCATTGCCGGTTGTCGTGTGAACAGAATATTAAGAAAGTGAGAGAGAGGATGATTATAATAAGTTTCAAATTAATTCTAAAAATAATAAAATTGATATGGACAATCCTACCCTAATGTGCTATAACTAATCTAATGGTCCAGATCACATCCTACACTTCTTTTTTTAACCTTGTTCTATATATATATATATACTAGGTTAGGTATCATTGTATGACACGGGTTGAACCAATTAAATTTTATAATTAATTTTATGATAAAAGAATCTATAATCTATATATTAAATAAACAAAATTTTTGATTTGCTACGTGTCTATCTCTCATCCCTCCTCGTGTTATCCCCGCTCATTTTCTTGAACAGAAAAAGAGTTTCTCGTGGCCTTCTTATGATCCATACCCGCTTTCCATTTTCACTCATAAACTTTCCATCTAAACCCTAATCCTTGAATCTCTCGCAATCTATTATTCCTAATCCATCTTTCTATATCTCGCTCCCTCATCAAAGACAACTGCCGGTATCTAACCCTAATTACCACCTCTGGAGGAACTGATTTTGAATTTTTCTTCCTCAAAACCCAGGGTTTCGATGATTTAACTGAACCTAAAATTTGTTTTGCATATATTTTTTTCCGTTCGCTGTTTTTTCTTTTTTTTTTCAATTTGGATCCAGTTCCTAATTGTTTGTTGCAGTCAAAATTTGATTTGTGGATTTTATTGTTTTTTTCTGTTCGCTGTTTTTATTATTTGGATTCAGTTCATAATCATTTGTTTCAGTCAATTAGGTTGCTTTACGAATTTATTCAGGCATACATGATTCTACGATTTGAATTAATCTTTTTTTTTTGTTTAAGTTGTGTTTGTATTTTCAAATTGAATCCTATGTTCATTTAACGCTTTAGCAAATTGGGGGCTATCACTATTGGGTACCTAACCTAGTTAAAGTTAATATTTTAAAAAAAGGGCCGGCTCAACGTACTCGGAGGCCTAAAACTAACTAAAATTTTGAGGCTTTTTCTCTTCTTTTCTTTATGCGTATTAGGCTAGAGAGTATACAAGAATTATAGAATTTTGATAATATGCAGTGATAATGGATATGAAGCAATCCTCTTTAGCTTGTGGCACACTAATGAGTTACTAATTCTAAAAGAAGTTTACTTCAAAATCTCATAATGCATATCTATTATTTAAAATGGAGGCCCTATAAAAGTGGAGGCCTAAGACACTATCACAACCTAACCTAACCCAACCCAACTATTTATTAAAAAACTAATTTCTATCTCTTTCACCTATGCAACCCAACCCAATCCAATATTTTAGTCACTATCACAACCCAACCTAAACCAATATTTTATTAAATAAAAATGCTTCATTTTTTATAAAATTTATATCAAACTGTTAAATATTTTTTTGTTAATAACACCGTGTCATTGCATATTTTTAAAAAAAGGTTACAAGTTGTACTTTTCATGAAAAAACCAAGTTATATAAAAAGTTTGGTTGCAAACTTAGGTTACTGGAACTACGGGTGTTCTTCAGGTTCATTTTTCAGGTTTTGGGTTTTTCGGGTCGGGTTCTTCGGGTTTCTAAGTTTTAAATCTTAACCCGAAACCCAACCCAAAATTCTCACGGGTTTTTCGGGTTCGGATAATTCGGGTTCGGGTTTTTTCGGGTTGGGTTAATCGGGTTTCGAGTATCCTATAAAATGAAAAAAAAAAACAAAAAAAAATTAATGCTAAAATTAAAACAACATATTCTTCTTTGCTCGTAACACAAATAATCAAATAATAAACCATCATAATTTGATAAAGTCATAAAAACAATTCAAAAGAAGAGTAAAACTAAGTAACTAACTCGAACCATAATCAACTTCAATCAGACGTGATTTGGTTGTTCGATTAGGGTTGCTATTAATAATAAACGGAAAACATAAATTAACATAAACAATCGATCCATAATAATTGGAATGACTATAGTCTACTAGGCTCAGATTTTAATAACTTTAGTGACCAATACTAAGCCTATTATACCTAAAAATATATTTAATTTCAAAACTAAGGTAGCATTTGGTGTGTGGGAATAGTGGCGGAATGGAATGACTCATTGTGAGGGAATGAAGAAAAGTGTGTTTGGTTGATCAAAGGAATGGAATGACCCATTACCTAGTCCATTCCATTCCTTCTAAAATACCCCAATTTCATTCCATCCATACCCCATGTTTTTTTTCCATTTCATTCCCTCTTTCACTATACATCACCTCCACCACCCTCCTACCACCACTACCCACCACCATCAACACCCACCACTACCAATGTTACCGCTACCATTAGTGCCAGCTGCCCCCAACCGCCACCTGCCTATCACCACCATCAACTATCAACCCCACCCCTCACCACCACCACCCGCCACTCACCGTCACCGATGCCTACCACCGCCACTACCACCACCGTCTGCCACCTTCACTGATATCGCCACTACCCACCCTCAACACCACACCACCACCATCCACCTCTAACCACCGTTATCTCTAGTCGCTCGCCACCACCCGCCACCACCAATCACCATCACCACCCACCAATGCCACGACCACCACCTACCTCCCACCATCACCGCCACTTGTAAGACCCCGAATCCCGGGAATCCTACAGTTGGTAATCACATCCACAATTTCACAAAACTTTAAAACCAAACAATTCATTTTATTTAAAACCAGTTCAGAGTAAATAACAGCGGAAAAGTTTAAGTATTAAAAATCCCAAAACACGGGTACAGGTGTCCAAAATCAATTGTAAATAAAATATTCGTTTTATTTGAAATCCTTGACCAGAAATGCCTTCAACCTTCCGAGTAGCATCCCGCACGTCCAAGCGGTAGCATCCACTTCTTAACCTGAAAATCAATCTAACATACACACAAAGTCAGCTTGAGCTGAGTGAGTTCAAGTTTTCATAAACAATAATTCATACTTTATTTCAAAGTTATAGTTATAAACAATAGAGAGGATAAAAGTAAAATAAATAATATAATTCACCAAGTAATACATTCATCGTCGAACACACGTACACGGGCCTCTCCACCACGAGTCAAGACTCGAGTAATATATTTGACTCGGTCGCGGTAAGACCTAAGCATGTGACACGAGCCTCTCCACCACGGGTCAAACCCGAGTAATATATTTGACTCGGTCACAGCTTACACATCCAAGCACGAGATACGGGCCTCTCCACCACGGGTACAACCCGAGTAATATATTTGAC
Organism: Bidens hawaiensis; assembly: GCF_021521415.1. Taxonomy (NCBI): domain Eukaryota; kingdom Viridiplantae; phylum Streptophyta; class Magnoliopsida; order Asterales; family Asteraceae; genus Bidens; species Bidens hawaiensis. The sequence goes on along the minus strand of NW_027495819.1, from coordinate 13,890 downwards.
CCGATCTCGGCTCACACATCCGAGCACGTGATACGGGCCTCTCCACCACGGGTACAACCCGAGTAATATATTTGACCCGATCGCAGCTCAACATCCAACGGGCCTCTTCACCACGGGATTTTAAAACCCGAGTAATATATTTGACCCGCCAAAATGATGATCACGTCACACGGGCCTCTCCACCACAGGTACAACCCGAGTAATATATTTGACCCGGCCGTGAATCACCATGCACACACACATCAATAAGCCTACTCACGTCATTCTTAGTCACGAGGAACTAAATATCATCACACAACCGTAGGCTATAAGGTAACGCATACCCATACATACATACATACCTCCATACATACATACATATATATATATATCGTTCCATACGGGAACTAAGTAAATAGGTCTACTCATATTCAATTACTACCAAGTCTACTAACATCCTCGAGTGTAGACCATTAATAATGTACGTAACCTTAAAGGATACAAGACCATAAACGAGTATAAAATATCCTAAAGCATATAAAATAATTCAAATATAACTTCCAAAATGCACAATCACGAGTGAGACCATGTAGTACCATTCAAATAGTTGTAACGGGTAAAATCGTATAAAATTGGATTTCGGTGTGTATGCTAGCCCAAAACGTAAAAAGAGTAAAAAGAGCATCATGAACTCACCTGAAATCGATCGAACACCTGCAACAAGCTAGAAAACCCCTAAGTGCAACTCACAAGTAAGGGCCTGTAAATAGTATAAAGCGAGTTACTAAACTAGACCGTAAGAACGCTCTTGCCTAATGGGCCGCTCAAGCCCAACACTTTGGCCCAAGGCCCACCAACTTGGCCCAAGGCCCAACCCAAACCCAATTACTTTACCTCAACCCTTAAAACCTTTCAACTAACCAAATCCACCCTACGATTATGGTCGGGGCTAACCATGACGCACAACTCACCCGCCGGTAATCAAATCGAGTCGAATACGCGCGTAATAAATCATAAAACCAATTGTCAAACGAATCAGCCCCAAATGGACTAAATTCCCATCTTAACCTTTTCTTACATCATAATTATGTCACCCGAGTTGATAGGGTTGACGGTTCCTTTTTACAACTTTCAATTTAACATTTAAACGAAAATCCGCGCACCGCCGACTCGATTGACCAATCACCAACCAAACAGCCCCGAGTAACAAAAATATAATTTTCCCACAGCCCTTAAACCCCCATAGGGCTGTACAAACTGATTCGGTCGGTCATCCGATCGCTTAACGCATCAAACTCAACAATTGACAATCCTACACCCGATAAACCCTAGTTTTCGAACTAAAATCGATTGACAGACCTAAACACCTCCATTGGCCATGAAATTTTAGTATGATGTAAGTGACATACCTAGTAAGATTTTGGTGCAAAAACCCTAATCAAAACAGCCCCTGGATTCCTCAATTGGACAGCCACCAAACAAGTCTACAACAAGTCGTTTAACGATCAATACGCGATGTATAAGGATGGTTTAAGGTGTAAAGACTAGAGGGGATATGGGACTAACCTGGAATTGGAGTTTTACGGCCTAATCACAGCTGCAAAAAGAAAAATCGGGGGTGCTTGGCTCTTGCTTTCAGCCGATCGCAGGTTTGGGGGGGGGGCTAGGGTTAAGATTTTGATTATAATAAAAAATGTTACATTCTGGCCCTTCCACTTATTAAGAGTTGAAATTGCACGAAAAGTTAAGCAATATACTTTACGTGGAAAGGAGCTCTCTGAAGAATGTCGGGTCAAGCCCGAAGGTGTACGCAATCACTACAAGGCTAAAACTTTTATCGGAATTTACGGACGTTACACCACTCACTACCATTTTGGTTTTATTTTTTCTTTTTTTTCCTACCTATCAAACAACGTAAAGATACCATTCATTTCATACCCATGTAGTAACCAAACATCTCATTGGGAAGGTAATAACCCATTCCATTCATTTATCTATTCCATTACCACGTCCATTCTAGTACATTGTCCATTCCATTACCTAATACCAAACAGACCCTAAAAGTTTATTCGGGTTTTTCAGGTTGACCCGAAACTAATAAATCAAACCCGAGAACCAACCCGAATTATTTCAGTTCGGGTTCGGGTCTCAAGTTCGGGTTTTTCGTGTCGGGTTAGTTTAGGTTCAGGTATGGGTTTTTTCGGGTTTTGGGTAGAATTGGCAGCCTTAGCTGGAACAACATAGGTAGCAACCGGTTGTGGACAAAAAAGAATTTCTAATTTTTTAATTAAAATGTTTTTTTGTCTTTTTGTGCCACCTTGCAACCGGTTGTGATAAATGGCCACCATAGTGGATAGTCTAAAGCCATGGCCATATTTAGCTTACCCAAGTGTCACACCCCAACTAGCACAATGCGGAAGCGTAAAACAGGAATGTAACAGACACCTCTTGTATCAACACATTGTTTATAAAGAAACATTACAAACTAATTTACAATTTATTACATTTCATTGTTTTATCATTGTTTTATAGTCTAAGTGATTCAAACAAAACTAGTTCGTTAACTATACAATCTTACTACTAGTATCCTTGCTTCTATTCACATAGCATCAACCACATACCTTTGGCAAGTATCAGATCACCAAATCACTCCGATTTAGGTTCACCTGAAAAGAAGTTTAAAACGGGTCAACTACTAGAGTTGGTGAGTTTCACAAGTTTCAAGAAAACAATAATGAGTATTCACAAGTCAACACTTGTAACCATGAAATAAGTATGTATGTGTAAATGATGTAATTATGCTAAGCTACAGTGAAGCCTTGACTGTATGTGCTGCGTGCATCCATTTCCCACGCTCAATCAACCACTGTGGCCCTTTCCACCCACAACATGCCCCAAGTAGCTATGTCTAACACTACATAGCGTGTTGTATAATTATGGTCATGTGCAAACGAGGTAAAGTTTCAGCAATACATGCCGGCTCCGTTTGGGCTTGTCAAACCAATAGTACTATTCACAAGCCACCGGCTTGAAGTTAATCACTGTGTTAGTGGGGACTTTCGTGTGTTAGCACTTAGATAATTCACATCAATACATGTTTCAAGTATGTATATGTAATCAAACATGTTTTTCACCCCAAAAGTTCGTAAAACTGTTTAAAGAGTGGGGTCATGAAACTCACAGTTTAGTAGATAATCAGTACTGTATCAGCTCGTGGTTTGTTCGGTCCGCTATCAGTAGTTCTTATAATCAATATTATAATAATATTAATATTTTAATATTATTTTAATCTCAATACTAAACTGGGCTGTATAAATAATCTGGGTGTAGCTGGAACGCCCAGAAAGTGGCAATAGGCTTAGGTTGTGATGTTGTTCAATGTCTAATACTTAAAACTGAACTTGGCTCAGATTCCCGTTTTCCCAGCTGGGCCAAGTTATTCGTTTACGCGTTCAGAAAACAGTTATGGGAAAAAAGCTTGGGTAACTGTATTGGTTAATAACATGATTAAGTTATAAAGAAGGATCACATATTGGGGTCTTGGATTAGCCACGGGGCCCGTTTCCGTTTATTCAGTTTGATTTGAGAAGAAACGCGCACAATCCACCCGGATTGTCCAGGTTTCTCATAGAAAAGTTCGTTTTCACTTAATTAGTCCAAAAATATGATTTTCGATCACTCTTGGTGTTTTGATATTCCCGCAAATTCGTTAATCGTGAACTTGCTGGTTTTTATAAAAACTGAATTTGTTTAATATTCAAATTAGCATAATTAATTAACCATTAATCATTTATTTATGAAAATTTAACCACTTGTCAATTAAAATATGTAGATTTTTATAAAAATATTTATGGAATTATTTACTGAATTATTAATTTATAAAATATCATTTTAACTGCTATATTTCGTCTGAAAATCGTCTGTTTACCCCAAACAATTTCCAAAAATTCCACAAAAATTATTGAATACTCAAATCATGTCCCAAATCAACCTTTATTAATTTCAGAACGTAAAAAGCTCGTGCGATATTCTTTTCGACCCAAATTCGGCTATAAAAATTCACACGAACGCATATACACAAAACACCTTTAGACTTCTCCAAATGATTCTAAAATTCATATCTCATCAAAATACATCAAATCTGAGTTTCCAGAAAAATTGCATAATTTTTGAAGTATTTTAGCTATTTTTCCCAAATAAACGTTCCAATTCGTTAATAAATTCTTCAAATATTCTCGGATCGTCGAAAAATTACCAAATTTGAACAGAAACTGAATGATATGGTCCCTGATGTCTCTGCAAAATTTCAAGACCTAAAAATATGCACATCACAACCTTAACCTAAATAGCCCGTAAGCGAGTGTTTCGGCATTACCTTAGCGGGTTTGGCTCGTTTCCGACTTTCTAATCAAGTTTTCAGGTTCTTGTGCTTCTATGCAAGCTAGATACAAGTCCTATATCACAAACCAAGCAATTTTTCATCAACATAACAGCCCTTAACTTAGGGTTTCGGCTAGTGCACAAAAACGAACTTTTGAACCGTAAAAACGCCGTTTCAACCCTTTAATCCGTGTTTATGGCCAAAAAAACTATCAAAACAGGTTCCTTACCATGTGTATGATCAAAACATGTTTATGGACCATTTTTGGGATTTTTACATGGTTAGGAATGATTTTTAGTAATCAAGACATGTTTTTATGGTATTAATCAAGGTTAAACAAGTACAAAAGCTACTTATTTAAGCTCCTTACCTTAGGGTTTGAAGGATTTCTGGAAAATCAGCTTGCGGCTGCTTGGACCTCAACTTTTATAAACCAAAATGAATAAACAAGCTTGTGGAATAAGTTTTATAAAAAAAATGGGGGGTGGGGTGGGCTGGTCCAATCCGATTCATGGGACCCCCCCCCCCTTTGGGCTGTTTTGGCCCAATAATCTGGTTTCTCAAGCCCAAATACGAAAAGCCTAGTCCAAAAATTTAGTTCGGGTTCGGTTTTTGGCGCGAAAAACTTATCGGGTGCGTTAAACAGCGCGAAAACGGGTGTTTTTCGGCTAGTTTTGTGTAAAATTATAAAAACATACTATATGTTTGTAAAAATCAAAAATATTTTCACGGATCGCTTAAAACATTTCAAATAAGTGTTTGGTAAGTCTTTTTCGGCTTAACGGATGATACAATGCTTGGTTTTTAACTATCTTTCGCGTTTAAATCTATAGCGGGTAGTTAAACGAGCATATTTTCATTTAACTTGTTTGCTATCAAACTAAGACCATATTTCTAATATTTTAGCTTGTATAGATCGTACATCACTTATAGATGGCCCCCCGAGATATCTGGGTCATAACCCGACCCGTTCGGTTAATCGTTCGTTTGTGACGCAAAAGGCGTTTATTTGCTTAATCGGTAAATATGTACTGAGGTGTACCTTGTTTTGGCTCAAATGTCACATTCTCCCCCCGTTAGAAAATTTCGTCCCCGAAATTTGATTATTCAACATTGTCTTTGTTTGGAAACAGGTGCCGGTATTTCTTTTTGAATTCAGATTTCCGCTCCCACGTGAATTCGGGTCCCCGTTGTGAATTCCACCGAACTTTTACTAGAGAGATTTTGTTGTTTCTTAATTGTTTTATTTTTCCCTCTAATATTTCCACCGGTTCTTCAACAAAATTCAGTTTTTCGTTTATGTTTAAGTCTTTTAATGGCACGATTTCGGTTTCGTCAGTAAGTAACTTTTTCAGGTTCGAAACATGAAAGACATCGTGAATAGAGCTCAACTCCACGGGTAATTTCAATCGGTAGGCTACAGGTCCAATCTTAGAAATTACTTCATGCGGACCAATGTATCGCGGAGCTAGTTTACCGGTTTTTCCGAATCGAATAACGCCTTTCCACGGGGATACTTTCAGAAAAACTTTGTCGCCTATTTCAAAGGATAACGGCTTTCTACGAACATCAGCATAGCTTTTCTATCGATCTCGGGCGATTTTCAATTTATTTGTAATTTTACGGATTTTGTCATTGGTTTCTTGAATCAAGTCAGATCGTGTAATTTAGGTATCTCCAACCTCAGTCCAACACAAGGGAGATCTACATTTCCGCCCGTACAGCGCTTCATATGGTGCCGCATGAATGCTACTGTGATAGCTATTGTTGTAAGAGAATTCAACCAGTGGAAGATGTTGATCCCAGTTTCCACCGAAGTCTAGTACACAAGCGCGAAGCAAATCTTCTAAGGTTTGAATGGTTTGCTCAGATTGGCCGTCGGTTTGGGGATGGTAGGCGGTACTTAGGTTAATTCGGGTTCCCAAAGCTTCTTGTACGGCTTGCCAGAAACGAGAGGTGAAATGGCTATCACGATCAGAGATTATTGAAACGGGTACGCCATGTCGAGATATGATTTCATTGATGTAGATGTGAGCAAGTTTTTCGGTTGTGTAAATGGTTTGGATTGGAAAGAAGTGTGCGGATTTTGTTAGTCGGTCAACTATCGCCCATATTGCATCATTTCCTCGGGAAGTTATTGGGAGATGTGTTACAAAATCCATGGTAACTTGTTCCCATTTCCATTGTGGTATTTCTGGTTGGTGCAACATTCCCGAAGGTTTTTGATATTCAACCTTAACCCTCGCACAGGTTAAACATTTACTGACATACGTGGCTATATCCTTCTTCATACCGGGCCACCAATAATACTCCTTCAAGTCCTTATACATCTTATCTGTTCCAGGGTGAATGGAGTATTTGGACTTATGGGCTTCGTCCGTGATCAAGTCATGCAGATTGTTGAAAGTGGGAATCCAAACTCGGTTTTTGTAATATAAAATTTCATCGGTTCTTTCTTCAAAATTTCGTTCAGTTCCATGCAAGTTTTCATCTTCGAAGTGATCTCCTTTTAGAGCTTCGTTTTGAGCAATACGAATTTGTTCGGTGAGACTGGTTTGGACAATCATTCCAAGTGCTCGGACCCTTAGTGGTTTGATCCTGTCTTTTCTGCTCAAAGCATTTGCTACTATATTAGCCTTGCCCGAATGATATCGAATCTCACAGTCATAATCGTTCAACAGCTCTACCCATCTCCTTTGCCTCATGTTTAGTTCTTTCTGGTCGAAAATATGTTGTAGGCTCTTGTGGTCGGTGTATATTGTACATTTTGTGACATACAAATAGTGCCTCCAGATCTTAAGTGCGAAAATAACCGCGCCCAATTCCAAATCATGAGTAGTATAATTCTTCTCGCGCACCTTTAACTGTCGAGAAGCGTATGCTATGACTTCGTTTCTTTGCATAAGTACGCACCCTAAACCTTTCCGGGACGCGTCACAATAAACTACCAGATCATCAGTTCCCTCTAGAAGACTCAATATCGGGGCTTGGCATAGTTTCTGTTTCAGCAATTGAAAAGCCGCTTCTTGTTCTTCTCCCCAAACGTAAGCACGATCTTTTTGAGTCAAAAGAGTTAAAGGTTGGGCTATGCTGGAAAAATTAGCAATAAAACGCCGATGATACCCAGCCAAACCCAAAAATTGGCCGATCTCTTTCGGTGACTTTGGGGCTTGCCAGTTTTTGATGGCTTCAATCTTGCTCGGGTCTACATGGATACCATGTCGGTTAACAACGTGCCCTAGAAATTGTACCTCTTGTAACCAAAATTCACACTTTGATAATTTGGCACACAACTTTTCCTGCCTCAACAGCTCCAAGATAGTTCGTAAATGTTGCTCGTGTTCCTTGGTTTTCGAATATATCAAAATGTCATCAATAAACATGATAACGAATTTTTCGAGATACGGTTTACAAACTCGAGTCATAAGATCCATGAAAACTGCGGGAGCATTAGTTAGTCCGAACGGCATAACTAAGAATTCGTAGTGACCATAACGAGTTCGGAACACCATTTTAGACACGCTTTCCTCTTGAATTTTAACTTGATGGTAACCAGATCGAAGGTCACTTTTCGAGAAATAGTTTGCCCCTTGAAGTTGGTCAAATAAGTCATCTATTCGTGGAAGAGGGTATCGATTCTTGATGGTAACTTTATTTAATTCCCGGTAATCAATGCATATTCTAAAACTTCCATCTTTCTTCTTTACAAACAATACTGGTGCTCCCCAAGGAGAATAACTAGGACGAATGAAACCCTTATCTAACAACTTCTGTAACTGGTTAGATAATTCTTTCATTTCAGTGGGTGCCAATCGGTAAGGTGCCTTAGCAATGGGGGCTGATCCTGGGATTAAGTCAATACGGAATTCAACATGTCAGTTCAGTGGTAATCCAGGTAGATCATCGAGAAAGACATCGGGGTATTCACGTGCAACGGGAATCTCTTCTATGCATTTCTCATCAGGGTTCTTTATGGTCACGTTTGCCAAAAATGCCATACAACCTTGGCGTAAACATTTCAACACTTTAAGATGAGACACAAGAAGTAAAATCGAACCAGACTTCTCTCCTTGTACTACAATCACCTCACCATTCGAAAAGGGAATTTTAACTGTCTTGTTGTTACACACAATCTCCGCCTTATACTTGGTTAACCAGTCCATACCGACAATAACATCAAAACTTCCTAATTCTACCAGGAGTAGGTCAATAAGGAATGGGTAGTCATTAAGAATAATGGAACAGTTTTGGACTATTTGGTTGACAGTTATAGAGTTACCGTTAGCGAGTTCTATAGTATAGGGATTTGTTAGTTCACTAATTGGCATGTTACCTACGGATACAAAGCTAGTGGAAACAAAGCTTCTATCGGCACCCGCGTCAAATAATACAAAAGCATATTGATCAGAAACAACAAATGTACCTGTTACTACGTTCGGGTCCTGTCGTGCATCTCCTGACCCAATTACAAACGTGCGTCCTCTAGGCGCATTTGAAGTCGATGCTTGGTTCCGACCGGTGAGTGCTCCTTGATTCAGCTTGGGGCAGTCTTTTCTAAAATGCTCCGTGCTACCACATTCGTAGCAAGCACGGCGGTTTGCTGGTGCTGTGATTTGTTGGATAGATTATTGACGAATCGGTTGCGGTCTAGGTGGTTGCGGACGACGAGGTTGGGTTGCTTGGGTTGGTCGGTTAACAATTCCCATACTGACTCTACAACTGGGGCCATTATGCCCCGTTCTCCCACATTTCTGACAGATTAACGGCCTGCACTCACCCACATGATGAAAACTACATTTATCACATTTTGGCCATGGTCCCTTGTACCTGTCTCGTTTCACCTCATAACTACTCATGGCATAATTTTGTATTGTCGGGAGTGCACGTTTACTTGCTGGCCTTCCTTGTGACCATGATCCATAATTAGTTCGCTTCATACTCGATGATTCCCCGGCCATCCTCAACACTCTGCTTCTTACCAAGTCAAAAGTTACGATGCCGGCCTGAGTTACGGCATTCTCAAATGATGTATGGCCAACAGAGTTCACCAAACTCCTCACTTCTGGGGCTAAACCCCAAATATAACGTTCAACTCGTTTGTCCTCGGGAGTTACTAACCATGGTACTAGGCGAGCCAGTTCGTTGAAGCGGTTGGTATACTCCAGATGATCCGCTCCTTTCATTTCCAAACTCCAAAGTTCGTGTTCTAACCTTTGAATTTCGTTCTTTGGGCAGAAATGTTCCAGCATCAGTGTTTTGAGTTCAGCCCATGTCATGCGATTCACTGTATCTTGACCTTCTGCACCATAGTGTTCCACCACATTAATGCGTGATCAGTAAATGTAGAGGCAACATACTTGACAATGTTTTCAGGTGGACAATTGCTGATATTGAGGACAGATTCAGTTTTCTCGATCCACTTGATTAACCCGTTTGGCCCTTCTGTGCCCTTGAAATCAATCGGTTTACAGGCCATAAAGTTTTTGATCGAATATTCCCTTCGAGGGGGATTAGGGTTCTTATTGTTATTGTTTGGGTTCGGTAGGGGATTATTGTTGTTGACATTATTTGCATCAGGTGGGGGATTATTTGCATTGGTAGGGGCATTTGTATTAGGTGGGGGATTGTTATTTATAACTGTTTCAGTGTTGGTTGAGGGAGCATTATTGATTTATTGCTGGTTTGTTTGTATATTGGCCTTAACACCGGCAGTTACTTGTGTTACAATAAGTGGGATTACTGCCTGCATTTGCCGAGCAATCATCTCGGCTATTTCTGCCTTAGTCATAGGATTTGCTTTCTTTGGGGCCATTCTATAATGATAAACAATATAAGCCAATTAGTACTAATTCCAGTCTACGGCACTGTGTAATAATAATCACAATAAATGTTGTACAGGTAAACCAGATAACATACTGACATTTCACAAATTGTTTCGTACATTGATATCAAAAGGTACATAGAGTTAGCCTGATAAAGGCCAGTGCTTGCATGTATATATCAAAATCTGTCACTAAGTGATTGTTAGACTTAACCCTATAAGGGTCAGTGCTTGTAATAATGTACAAAATTGTGCCCCATGTTAACATAACATACTACTATATACATACATGGAGTATCAAAAGATCATATACACATATCTGTAACATTCTACATTTATCCGTACAAACGATAGGCTAACCACAAACATAAAAATAACAACACCGTAATCACCCAGTAACAGTTCCACAGCCGAACTGTCACCCTATCCAAACACCAGTGGTAGTAGGCATATGACTGCTGCAAGTTCAGTACTATCTGATGTAACATCGATAAGCACTGGGTCACGTCCCTCCTCTCCTGGTTAATGTTAGCTATGGCTATCGAGTGGTCTATCACACGGTCAGTCAGGACAACCATCCAAGAGTTGTTTCCTGCGTTTGGGAGGTCAGGGCGAGGGGTAGGTATACTCAATGAACGGGAAGATGAAGTATCTGCCCTAAGACGTGAAGGTCCTCCCCGGTCGTGGGTAGATCTGAATGGAATCGAGGTAGGGTCAATCGGGGTTACCCGAATACGAGTAGTCTGTCGGACTCGCGCAGTAGCTGAAGTCGTCGGCGACAGGTGAATGGGTGGAGTGGGTGATCTGGCAACTCTAGCAGGTGAACGATACTGACTGTTAACTTCGTCTTGATCCCTGCGTGGTGACCTGGGTGGATAACTATCGCATCTGTAGCCAGATAGATCAGGCACTTTCCTGGGTAGCTCTCTACAGATAACTTCTTCTTCCACCTCTTCCTCCTCCTCCGGTTCCTCCTCTTCTGGATCCTCCTCGGATTCCTCCTCTGGATCCTCCTCAACAGAGATTACCGATTCTTCTTCCGGTACGTACTCGTTATTCCTTCACATGACTCTGCACAAAGGTTAGTTATAAGAATAATAACTATTGCTAGCGCTAACTATTGTCGAAAAGATTAATTAATTAAACCAAATTTAATATTAATTATATTAAAATATAATATTAGTTTTATTAGAATTTTAATTATTATTATTATTTAAATCAATATTTAATATAAATGAATATAATATTCATTGTAAAATTTATCATCATCAACAGTATCGTACGTACACGTATTCATACACCTTGTTTCAGATAAGCACGTATAGGTGTTACATATATATATATACTTACACATAACCTTTTATACACATATGTTGCCACTTTTACCTAACCACACGTTCTGCGACTTCTCCCCGAATTCCCTCGTACAAGCAAGTCTGTTATTATGTTCCGGACCACAATAACTCACTTGTCCTACAAGTTCATCCTGGCATCCATCAGTATATAATATTAATTTATTATTTAAATATTTCCCAGAGTTAATCGAGCCTACGGTTATATTTTAAGTACCCTAAAGGATAATCTAATCCTTTATAACCAATGGCTCTGATACCAACTTCTGTCACACCCCGACTAGCACAATGCGGAAGCGTAAAACGGGAATGTAACAGACACCTCTGGTATCAACACATTGTTTATAAAGAAACATTACAAACTAATTTACAATATATTACATTTCTTTGTTCTATCATTGTTTTACAGTCTATGTGGTACAAACAAAACAAGTTCGTTAACTAACCGTCCTTACTACTAACACCCTTGCCTCTATTCACATAGCATCAACCGCACACCTTGGGTAAATAACAGATCACCAAATCATTCCAATTTAGGTACACCTGAAAAGCAGTTTAAAACAGGTCAATTACTAGAGTTGGTGAGTTTCACGAGTTTCAAGAAAACAGTAATGAGTATTCACAAGTCAACACTTGTAATCATGAAATAAGTATGTATGTATGTAAATGATGTAATTATGCTAAGCTACAATGAAGCCTTGACTGTATGTGCTGCGTGCATCCGTTTCCCACGCTCAATCAACCACTGTGGCCCCTTTCCGCCCACAACATGCCCCAAGTAGCTATATCTAACACTACATAGCGTGTTGTATAATTATGGTCATATGTAAACAGGGTAAAGTCTCAGCAATACATGCCGGCTCCGTTTGGGTTTGTCAAACCAATAGTACTATTCACAAGCCACCGGCTTGAAGTTAATCACTGTGTTAGTGGAGACTTTCGTGTGTTAGCACTTAGATAATTCACATCAATACATGTTTCAGGTATGTATATGTAATCAAACATGCTTTTCACCCCAAAAGTTCGTAAAACTGTTTAAAGAGTGGGGTCATGAAACTCACAGTTTAGTAGATAATCAGTACTGTATCAGCTCGTGGTTTGTTCGGTCCGCTATCAGTAGTTCCTATAATCAATATTATAATAATATTAATATTTTAATATTATTATAATCTCAATACTAAACTGGGCTGTATAAATAATTTGGGTGTAGCTGGAACGCCCAGAAAGTGGCAATAGGCTTAGGTTGTGATGTTGTTCAATGTCTAATACTTAAAACTGAACTTGGCTTAGATTCCCGTTTTCCCAGCTGGGCCAAGTTGTTCGTTTACGCGTTCAGAAAACAGTTATGGGAAAATAAGCTTGGGTAACTGTATTGGTTAATAACATGATTAAGTTATAAAGAAGGATCACATATTGGGGTCTTGGATTAGCCACGGGGCCCGTTTCGTTTATTCAGTTTGATTTGAGAAGAAACGCGCACAATCCACCCGGATTGTCCAGGTTTCTCATAGAAAAGTTTGTTTTTACTTAATTAGTCCAAAAATATGATTTTAGATCACTCTTGGTGTCTTGATATTCCCGCAAATTCGTTAATCGCGAAGTTGCTGGTTTTATAAAAACTGAATTTGTTTAATATTCAAATTAGCATAATTAATAAACCGTTAATTATTAATTTATGAAAATTTAACCACTTATCAATTAAAATATGTAGAATTTTATAAAAATATTTTTGGAATTATTTACTGATTTATTAATTTATAAAAATTCATTTTAACTGCTATATTTTGTCTGAAAATCGTCTGTTTACCCCCCAAAAAGTTTCCAAAAATTCCACAAAAATTATTGAATACTCCAATCATGTCCCAAATCAACCTGTATTAATTCCAGAATGTAAAAAGCTCGTGCGATATTCTTTTCGACTCAAATTCGGCTATAAAAATTCACACGAACGCATATACACAAAACACCTTTAGACTTCTCCAAATGATTCCAAAATTCATATGTCATCAAAATATATCAAATCTGAGTTCCCAGAAAAATTTCATAATTTTTGAAGTATTTTAGCTATTTTTTCCAAGTAAACGTCCCAATTCGTTAATAAATTCTTCAAATATTCTCGGATCATCGAAAAATTACCAAATTTGAACAGGAACTCAATGATATGGTCCCTGATGTCTTTGCAAAATTTCAAGACCTAAAAATATGCACATCACAACCTTAACCTAAATAGCCCGTAAGCGAGTGTTTCGGCATTACCTTAGCGGGTTTGGCTCGTTTCCGACTTTCTAATCAAGTTTTCAGGTTCTTGTGCTTCTATGCAAGCTAGATACAAGTCCTATATCACAAACCAAGCAATT